>NW_021315382.1:0-10708 GCF_002162155.2 Triticum dicoccoides | reverse complement strand
GGATGTCCCATTTTGAGCATTTTACTGCCGCTATGCTGCCGGAATTTCCCTAGGAGTTCGAGAGATACTAATTTCCTTATCCTACATTCTAGCCTATGATTGGTGTTGATTTCGTCCCTGGTTTCGTTTCTCAGGATGTCATCAAGTTCTGTTGCTCGTAGCCAGAACCACGAAGATGGTAGGGATGAGAATCCTCCCGACCCGCCTTCGTTGACAGAGTTCATGCTAGAGATGGAGAGGAACAAGCGTGAGTCTAACCGCTTGTTGGCATGTATCGAGGAGAACACCGCACATCAGTTCAAAGGGTCTACAACCATTCATGACTTCATTCGCTTGCACCCACCTACCTTTCATCATTCCATCGAGCCACTCGATGCAGATGACTGGGTCCGTAGCATCACTCATAAGCTGCGTTCCGCGAACGTAGCTGAAGATGACAAGGTCACCTATGCCACGTACCACCTGGAAGGTCCTGCTAGTCTTTGTTGGCAGAACTATGAGACTATGCTTCCAGCTGGCCAGATTCCTACCTGGAGAGATTTCACTGAGGCTTTTCGCGAGCATCACATTCCTGAAGCCCTCATCGATCGCAAGAGAGAAGAGTTCTGTAGTTTCACCCAGGGCAACATGGATGTTGATGCTTACAGTAGAGAGTTTGAGAACCTCGCCCGCTATGCCACAGAAGAAGTGTCCACGGACGCCAAGAAGCAGGCTAGGTTTCGGAAGGGTCTCAACCCCAAGTTGCGTCGTGATCTCCACCTACATCATTGTGATACATTCCAAGCTCTTGTGAACAAATCCATCAATGCAGAAACAGCTCAGCTCACTTACGAGGAGTCTCGTAAGCACGCCCGTGATTTGGGATCTTCCTCTGGTTCTGGTTCTCAGAAGCGCCGGATTTGGGTTCCAAACTCCGCTCTTCCTTCCGGATATTCACCGAGGCCATCCCATGTGGTGCCTTCCCCAGCTCAGTCGTATGTTCCACCCAGGCCTATTGATAGACCGCTTGTCAGTGCGGGTCCACGTCCAACCTTAGGGACTTGCTTCACATGCGGGAAGCTAGGGCACTATGCTCGTGACTGCTCTCAGACTAGTTATGCTCCACCCCAGCCCGAGAAGACTGTTGGTTGTGTTAAGCCATCAAGCAAGACGATCAGTGCCAAGCCAGCCCCCACCGAACGTGGACGTGTGCATCACGTCTCAGCTAAAGACGCTCATGATGATCCGGATGTCGTTCTTGGTACAGTCCTTGTCAATTGTCATCCAGCATCGGTTCTGTTCGATACTGGAGCATCTCACTCCTTCATTTCTGAAGGCTATGCTCGTTTGCACGACATATCATTTTGTGATATGCCAACTCCGCTTGAAATCCAAACCCCAGGGTCTAGATGGCAGACCACCAGAATCAACCATGGTAATGAAATCCTTGTTGATAGACTTGTATTCCTTGCATCACTTGTAGCCCTCAAGTCCTCAGATATTAACATCATCTTGGGTATGGACTGGATGACAGCTCATCATGCCAAGATTGATTGTTACACAAGATCTGTTCAGCTCACACACCCATCTGGCAAGATAGTCACTGTCTCCACTAGAGTTGCAAAGCGTCAGCTCTATTCTCTTAATGCCAGCCCTCTCCCAGACCTTGAAGATATTCCGGTAGTCCATGACTTTCCGGATGTCTTTCCAGAGGAACTGCCAGGTGTTCCACCTGACAGAGATGTAGAGTTCGTCATAGATCTTATCCCAGGAACTACTCCAATCTCCAGAAGACCTTACAAGATGGCAGCCTTAGAACTAGCCGAGCTTAAGAAACAACTTGATGAGTCCTTGCAAAAGGGTTTCATCCGTCCTAGTTCTTCTCCTTGGGCTTGCCCCGTCCTCTTCGTCAAGAAGAAGGATGGTACGGAACGGATGGTTGTAGATTATCGTCCCATTAATTTGGTCACGATAAAGAACAAGTATCCGCTCCCCAGGATCAACGACCTGTATGACCAGCTCGCTGGATCCTCAGTCTTCTCCAAGATGGATTTGAGGTTAGGCTACCACCAAATCAAGATCAGAAAAGGGGACATCCCTAAAACGGCTTTTGTCACTCATTATGGCCAGTACGAGTACACCATCATGTCCTTCGGTCTAACCAACGCTCCAGCTACATTCTCCCGCTTGACGAACTCGATCTTCATGGAGTACTTAGATAAGTTCGTCGTGCTTTACCTTGATGATATTCTTATTTACTCGAAGAACGAGGAAGAGCATGCCGAACATCTTAGACTTGTATTAGAAAAACTCAGAGAGCACCACCTTTATGCCAAGTTCTCCAAGTGTGAATTTTGGTTGCCAGAGTGACCTACCTAGGCCACGTAATCTCTGGCAAGGGCATTGCTGTCAATCCCGAGAGAGTTAAGGCCGTTCTCGATTGGACTCCTCCAACCGTTAAACAAGTTAGGAGCTTCCTTGGTCTAGCCAGCTATTGTCGCCGCTTTGTTGAAAACTTCTCCAAAGTAGCCAAACCCCTCACGGAACTTCTCAAGAAAGATAAAAGGTTTGAGTGGTCCCCACAGTGTGAGTACAGTTTTCAGGAACTGAAAAGGCGCCTGACTTTTGCTCCCATACTTGTGCCACCGGATTTCACAAAGGACTTTGTTATCTATTGTGATGCCTCACGACAGGGACTAGGTTGCATTCTTATGCAGGATCGTCATGTGATTGCCTATGCATCTCGACAGTTGCATCCACATGAGGAGAATTATCCTACACATGATCTAGAGCTTGCAGCCGTAGTCTATGCACTCAAGACCTGGCGACATTACCTCCTTGGTAAACGTTGCGAGATTTACATAGATCACCAGAGTCTCAGGTATATCTTCACACAACCGGATCTGAACCTTAGGCAAAGACGTTGGTTGGAGTTAATCACAGATTATGATCTAGGGATTACCTACACCCCGGGCAAAGCCAATGTCATGGCTGATGCCCTAAGTCGTAAATCCTATTGCAACAATCTCATGTTGCAACAAGGCCAACCACTTCTCCATGAGGAATTCTGTAAGCTCAACCTTCACATTGCTCCTCACGGATTCCTTTCTACCTTGGTGGCGAAACCTACCCTCGAGGATCAGATCATTACTGACCAGAAGTTTGATAGGGGTGTTATCCGCATCAAGAGAAACATTAAGAAGGGAGTTGGTGGATGTTTCTCTATGGACGATCGAGGTGTTGTCTTCTTTGAGAATCGTTTGGTGGTTCCCAAGAATCAACATCTGCGACAATTGATTCTTAAGGAGGCGCATGAATCTCCTCTCATGATTCATCCCGGTAGTACTAAGATGTATCAGGACCTATGCCAGAGGTTGTGGTGGACTAGGATGAAGACAGAAATTGCTGATTTCATTGCTAAATGTGACGTTTGCCGTCGCGTTAAGGCAGAGCATCAGAGACCTACTGGCACCCTTCAGCCTTTAGCTATTCCTGAATGGAAATGGGATAAAGTTTGTATGGACTTCATCACCGGCTTTCCCAGGACCAAGAGAGGGAATAACGCTATCTTCGTAGTCGTTGATCGTCTTTCCAAAGTGGCTCACTTCCTTCCTGTTCAAGAGAGTATCACTTCTAGTCAGCTCGCTGACTTATACATTTCTCGAATAGTGTCACTTCATGGTGTTCCACTAGAGATTAATTTAGACCGTGGTAGTCTTTTCACTTCTCATTTCTGGGAGAGTTTCCAAACTGCCATGGGAACCCATCTTTCTTTCAGTACTGCTTTCCACCCTCAGTCAAGTGGTCAGGTGGAAAGGGTCAATCAAATTCTCGAAGACATGCTTAGAGCTTGCGTTATCTCATTCGGTATGGATTGGGAGAAATGTCTTCCTTTTGCCGAGTTTGCTTATAACAATAGCTATCAATCCAGTCTCAAGAAAGCTCCTTTTGAGGTTCTCTATGGACGAAGATGTTGAACACCTTTGAGCTGGTCAGAAACCAGTGAAAGACAATTCTTTGGACCGGACATGATCCAGGAGGCAGAAGAGCAAGTTCGCATCATTCGTGAGAATTTGAAAACAGCCCAGTCTCGTTAGAAGAGCCAGTATGATCGTCATCATAGGGATATGACCTATGAAATTGGCGACAAAGCTTATCTTCGGGTTACTCCCATGAAGGGTACCCATCGTTTCGGTATCAAGGGCAAGTTGGCTCCTTGTTACATTGGTCCCTTTCGCATTCTCGCTAAACGAGGAGAGGTTGCTGTCAGGACCCCGACTCAATGCCACACTGATCTAGCATGTAACACATCATATCACTTTGCGGCCTCACGCACGGTATTCCCACGGGTGCCACCTTATCTGGCCCGGGACCGTTTGCGCCTTTTGGCTCACGTATATGATAGTGCCGCTAGCATCCATATGACAAAGAACCCAGGCTGACATGGCTAGTTGTGAACCCAAAGTGGCACTAACTTACAGGGACAGGCATCCATGACCCAACATCGAACGTGTCGGTCATCAGCGAGTGAATCCAGGCTGTAGCATTGGGCTAGCAGGAATCCGGTGAACCGGGCTGTAGTGGGCTAACAGGACTCCGGTATTCATCGCGTGACATTTCCCCGAAGGGACAGACACAGGAACGAAGAAGGACACATGCCGGCCAACCTAAGTGTTCCGGAGCAGTAGCAAGCTACCATGGCTCAGTGGAAACTAGGAGACATTTCCCGGTAAGAGAGGCTACTAAGGATAAACAACTAGATAGTCAGATCCCACACATATCAAGCATTTCAATAACATACACACAATATGCTCGATATGCGCAAGTACAACATGGCATCACAACATGACTCTACAACTCAAGTATTTTATTCAATAGGCTCCGAGGAGCGAGATATTACAATCATGGGTCTCATGACCCAACATTCAGAGCAAACAAGTCAAACACAAGCGTAAGCTTAACATGTCTGAGTACAGACATCTACAAATGAAAAAGGCTAAGAAGCCTGACTATCTACCAGATCCTGCCGAGGGCACAAGATCGTAGCTGAGGTAACAAGCTAAACGTTGAAGTCCACGTGGTACTACTAGCGAGACTGAAGTCTCTCTGCAAAAACATAAATTAAGCAACGTGAGTACAAATGTACCCAGCAAGACTTACATCAGAACTAACTACATATGCATCATTATCAACAAGGGGATGGTGGGGTTTAACTGCAGCAAGCCAGCTTTGACTCGGTGGCTATCCTGAACTACGACTGCAAGTAACTCTTTTGAGGTGGCGCACACGAGTCCACATATTCACCATAACAATACACCACTATGGATCCGCTCCCGTCTCCCTACGAAAACGCCATCCATAGCACTCACGCTTATCTTGCGTATTTTAGAGTATCCACTTTCACTTGTCTATGAACTGTACAGGCAACCCAGAAGTCCTTTACCGCGGACATGGCTATTCGAATAGATCATATTAACCCTGCAGGGGTGTACTTCTTCACACATGCTCTCACCACTTACCGCCGTTTACACGACATGTACTCGGCAACCTTCAAGCGGAAGCCCAGCGAGGGTGTCGGCCACGACCTGACTAACCACACAAGTCTCTCGTCCAGGTTTATCGCCTATTCGGGTTCCATCCGCAAGGAGATCCGCCCGGGGTGTCGCTCACGGCCCCAAACGATGTGTGCAGGGTTCCCAAGCCCACCTCGATGGGTGGATCTATGCTTGGTACACCGTGCCACTGTGCCTAGTCTGTCCCAAGCCCACATGTACCGGGTGCCACTTGGTAGACTACTAACACTACCTACAAACACCAGAAACTAGTTGCAACTCCTGGACAGAGATCAAGTTTATTAATAAGTTGAGAGAGTCAATTAAGGATCCCAATGTGTGGTAGTAGCTATTCATGGATCACAAACACAGAACTCAGTTCCTGAGGACGGCTGCAATGAGGCAACCCACCATGTACTCCTACATGGCCTCTCACCCTACCTTTACCAAATCGTGTTCACACACTTAGCTCTCAATAGTAGGACATGTTCACCACATTCCAATTCATCCCCGATGAATCAGACCTGACTCAACTCTAAGCAGTAGCAGGCATGACAAACAAGCATGAATGAGTAGGCACATCAGGGCTCAAACAACTCCTACTCATGCTAGTGGGTTTCATCTATTTACTGTGACAATGACAGGTCATGCATAGGATAAAGGAGTTCAACTACCGCAGCAAGTAACAGATATGTCGTTGTTGTCCTAATGCAGTAAAATAGAGCAGGAGCGAGAGAGTGGGATTTTATCGGAATGAACAAGGGGGTTTTGCTTGCCTGGCACTTCTGAAGATAATATAGCTCTTCATCGGTGTCATCGAACTCATCGTCGAAACCACGTCTAGCGGGAGGGGACAACACTGGCAAACAAGGAAGAACACAATCAATGCAATACACAATATGATGCATGATCATGACATGGCAATATGATGTGGTTTGAGCTAATGCAACTAGCAACCAGATTAAATGAAGTTGGTTTGAATCCAAGATTCAAATTCAAACTCCGTATGTGGATATTTAAATGCCATTATATGATTTGTACTAAACAGCAGCTATAAGTTGTTCTAACATGCATGAAAATAGTACAGATGGATAGATTGGATTTTTCTGATCATTTTTCATATATAATTTATTTCATTCTGAGCTACGGTTGATTTTATATGAATTTTTGAAGTTTAAATCATTTTCTGGATTTTCCTATATAAGAATAAATCCAGAAAATAAGTTACTGCGTCAGCATGACATAGGTGTGACGTCAGCAGGTCAACTGGGTCGGCCAGGTCAAACCTGACCTATGGGACCCATACGTCAGTGTCTCAGGCTGGTTAGTCCCACAGACATGTGGGTCCAGTCAACGCTGACTAGGCCAAAGTCAACGCCGACACGTGGGCCACAGGGTTATCACTAATCTAAACAGAAAATTAATCTAACCTAAACATGCTCTTGGTCCCACATGGCAGTGGCCCTAGGGGGGTTAGCTGGCCGTGATTAACACTAATCATGCGGCCACGTCGGACACACCGGCGGTTAGCCGCCGGCGACCAAACAGAGGGGCGGAGGTCCTCGTCCGGCCGTTTCCGGCGACGGGAGGTCGTGCGGGTGGGTTCTGCGGGACCGGCGCGACGAGGCGCGCCGGACAGTGGCAACGGCGGGTGCTGGGATGGCCGGAGTCGCTGACGGTGGTGAGCGGGGCGGCGGCCGGAGCTACTGCCTGCACGGGCGCGGCGCTAGAGCAAGCAGGGGAGCGAGCAAAGGGGCTAGGCGGCCTCCTGGAGACACCAGGAGCATGCTGGTGCCACTGGACCGAGCGGAGGTGCTCAGGAGCGAGGACCTCATCGTCTATGGCGGACGGCGGCGCTCGGAACTCGCGCGGTGGCTAGCTAGAGGGCATGCGCGGACAGGGGGAGGAGGGTGAAACGACGTGGGGCTCGCAGAGATCTCGCAGAGACGCTCAGAGTGGTCGGGGAGGTCCTGTAGGCGGCGAATCGACGGCGGTGAGCTTCGGTGGCCGGCGACGGAAACGGCGATGGTGGCGGCGTTGCAGCGCGTCCGGGACCTCGTGGCTCGGTGGAGAGGAAGAGGGGGTCGAGGGGGAGCCTCTGGGCGCAACGGCAAGGCGAGGCAGTGGCTGTGGCCACGGCAGCAGCGAGCGGCGGCGATGAGCGCGCTCGGGCGCGAGAGGGAGAGAGCAGAGAAGGGGGAAGGGGTCGGGAGAGAGTGAGAGAGAGCCAGGGGCTGCGTGGCGTTCCGTGGCGTCGTCTAGGAGGGGTCGGGGAAGCAGGAGGTGGCCGGGGAAGCAGGAGGTGGCCGGGGCAGCGTCGGCGATCGCCACGCACCTGTTCGTCCTCCTGGCAGAGGAGGAAGATGACAAGGGGGCGCTGGTGGGCTGGGCCGGAACGCGAGCTGGGCCGGCTGGGCTGCCAGGTGAGCGCTAGGTAACTTTCTTCTCTCTCTCTCTTTTGTTTCTTTTCTATTTCTGTTATTTTGTTTTGGTTTAGTTTGGAAACTAAACCATTTTAAAACTTTCTGTAAATTTTTATGTGAACTCAGAGAGCTAGTCGAAGGTCACATGCAAACTTACAAAATATTTGAACATTATTTCTTATATAGCAGAAATAATTTCCAACCCAAATATATAATTGATTTAAATCAAAGACCCAAAATAAATTATTTCTGTGACTCCAAAAATATTGGTTTGAATTTTACCTCATGCCAATATTTTCACAGAATAACAGGAACAATTTCTTGGACTCATTTGATGAGATTTAAATGTTGGTTATTTTTAGAGGTTTTTCTGAGGCTTTTGAAAATTCCTCAATTCAAGTTTCATTTGAATTTAAACATGATGCACACCTGGAAGCTGGCATAGATCAGACCAGAATTAGGGATGTGACAGTTGCCTACCAGTTGGAATTACCCCCACATCTTTCCAGAGTGCACGATGTCTTCCACGTCTCTCAACTCAGGCGTTGCTTCTCGGATCCCATCCGCGGAGTGGACCACGAAACGCTTGATCTCCAAGATAACCTCACATATCGAGAGTACCCCGTTTGCATTCTTGATCAAGCAGAGCGTGTTACTCGACATCAGAACATCAAGTTTCTCAAGGTTCAGTGGTCTCATCATTCCGAGAGAGAAGCTACTTGGGAGCGAGAAGATCGTCTTCGACTGGAGTACCCCACTTTCTTTCCGTCGACCCCTGAATCTCGGGACGAGATTCTTTCAAGTGGGGGTGGGTTGTCACATCCCTAGTTCTGGTATGACCTAGGCTAGCTAGTCATTTGTGCATCATGTTTAAATTCCATTTAAATTTGAAATGGGGATTTGTGAAACCCTCAGAATCATTTTGGAAATGACCCAAATAAAAATTGCTCCAAAAAGGTCCAAGAAAATGCTCATGTTGCTCTCTGAAAATATTGGACAGAGATAAAAATCAAACCAATATTTTTAGGAGCCCATAAGTATTTATTTTGGGCATTTGGATTAATCCGATAATTATTTGCATTGGATATATATATGTCATATATATAATATATGTCCAAAAATTATGCCATTTATAAAGGAGCTCTAGAATAATACCACTAGTTCCTACAAAAATTGGCATAAGCAAATAAAATGATTTAGTATTATTATTAAATCAAAACAAATGTCAGAAAAATAGAAAAGAAAAAGAAATAGAAAACCTACCTGGACTTACCTGCAGCCCTGTGCAGCCCAGCTGCCTAGCAGGCCGGCCCAGCCAGCAGGCGGCCCAGCCCGCCTCCTCCTCTGTCGTCTTCTCCCCCTCGCCAAGCAGCTGCGTGTCCGTGCCACTGCCGGCCGCGGCCACGCGCCCGGCCACCTCCTGCCTCCCTGCCTGCTCCGCGACTCCCTGGACGTTGCCACACACGCCCCGCGCCTCTCTCCCTCTCTCTCATTCCTCCCCTTCCCCTGGTCTCTCTCCCACGCGACCGCCCGAACGCGCCATCGCCGCCGCATGCCATTGCCGTGGCCACCACCTTCCCCTCGCCCTCTCTTCGAGTCCGGAAGCTCCGCCACGTCGCCGACCACCTCTCCGCCAAGTCGTGCCTCGCCGGACGCCCCATGGAGCCGTCGCCGTCGCCTTCTTCACCTCCGGCCGCCGTAGATCCCCATCGCCGCCCCGCCGTCTCCAGTGCGTCCCCGAGCTCGCCATCAAGCCCGTCGAGCCCGCGGTGAGCTCCGCCACCGTTCCCCTCTCTCCGTTTAGCTGCCCGCACGCCGTAGCCCTCCTCCCCACCACGGCCGAAGCCTCTCGCCGCCGTCCATGTCGCCGTCGTTGTCTCGGCCCGCCTCCGCCCAAACCGAGCACCCCATCGTGCTCCCGGTGCCACGAGGGTGCCGCAGAGCCCCTCGGGTGGCCTCCCCGTGCCCCGCAGCCCGTTCCCGCTCGAAGCCGAACTCCGTCCGCCGCCCCGAGCTTCGCTCCGGCGAGCTCCGGCCCCCCAGCTCCTCCCACCTGCTCCACCAGATGCGCGAGAGCCCGGGGTACGCCCCGGTGCCCTTAGCCGCCGCCCCCGTGGCCTGTAACGCGGACGCCGCCGCGTCCTGAGGTCGCCGCCGACGACCTTGCCGGCCTGACGTGTGGGCCCGACCTGCCAGGTGATTAGCTTAAGCTAATCACCACTTAGTTAACCTTAAGACACTGACAGTGGGCCCCAGCGCCACTAATCTAAGTTAGATTAGAATTAACCCCCCTGTTAACTAACTGTGACACTGACGTGTGGACCCCACACGTTAGTTTGACCCTGGTCAGCCCCGGTTGACCTGCTGATGTCGTGCTGACGTCATGCTGGCGCAATAATATATTTTCTGGAATTAAAATAAATCAGGAAATTCCAGAAAATGTTCAAAACTTCAAAAATTCATATCAATTCAACCGTAGCTCAGATTGAAATAAATTATATATGAAAAATTATCAGAAAAATGCAATCTATCCATCTGTACCAGTTTCAAGCATGATAAAACAACTTATACTTGCTGTATAGGTGAAAACACATGAATGGCATTTATAAGAGCTTATTTTGGAGTTGCATTTGAACCTTTGGTTCAAATGGACTTCATTCAAATTGAATACTAGTTGCATTAGCCCAAACAGCATCACATCTACATGCCATGTTCATGCATCATATTGTTGCATATGATTGTGTATTGATTGCC
>NW_021315381.1:0-1332 GCF_002162155.2 Triticum dicoccoides | reverse complement strand
GTCGCTGACATGTGGGCCCAGTCAACAGCCACGTCAGCTTAGTCAAAGCTGACGCGTGGGGCCACTAGGATTAGTTAAAAACTAAAGGGAAACTAATCTAGGATTAATTAGCAGGTGGGGCCCTGCTGTCAGTGTCACAGGGTTAATTAGCAGGGTCAAATCCCGGGTCAGTGGGGTCAAACCCACCGGCGACATGACGCCGGCGAGGCCCGAGACGGCGGCGCGAGCCGGAAACGCGCTACAGGGCACGGGCGAGGCTGTGCTTGGGCTCGTTGGAGAGCCCTTGCTGGTGCGCATCGAATGGTGGTGGTGGCCGTGCCTGTGGTGGCCGGTACCGACGACGGCGAGCTCGTGAGCGGCGGCCGGAGTTCGGCCAACGGCGGGTTAGGCGATGCAGGGCGCTAGGGGAGGCGTTGGTGCGTGCTACGTGCTCCTGGTGAGGTGTGGAGCATGATGGTGTGCCCGGCTTCGAGCCACAGTGGCTCTGGCCACGACGGCGACGAGGCACGGCGGCGGCGAGCTTCTGCCGTGGTGGAAGATGGAGCTAGGGGACGAAATCAGGTGCGGGGAGTGAGGGGAAGAGAAGAGGAGCTCACGGGGAGTCGGACGAGACGCTGAGTGGGCTCGGGGACGCCTCTGCAACGGCGAATTGACGACGGCGATCTCCGGGCACCGGAGATGAAGACGACGACGCTCCGGTCGGCTGCGGCCTCCTCTGGTCGCGTGCGTCGCGTGTGTAGCTCCACGGGGTCAGGGCGGAGCTCAGGGATGCATAGAGGGAGCGAGGGGGTGGCTGGTGGCCGCGGCGAACGGCGTCGGTGGCGACGGGCTCCGCTCGGGCAGAGAGGGAGAGGGAGCAGAGGGGGATAGGGACGGAGGGAGAGACGCGGGAGAGTGAGGGAGGGTCGAGGGAGCCGCGTGGCGTCTCCAGGGAGTAGCGGAGGCAAGCAGGGAGGCAGGAGGTGGCCTGGGCGTGTGCCCGCGCGCTCCGGCCACGCGCCTGCGCCTACTGGCGCGAGGAGGAAGGCGACAAGGGGGGGGGAGAAGTGGTGGGCTGGGCCGCTGCTGGCTGCACAGTGTTGGGCCAGGTAAGTGGCGCCAGGTAAGTCCTTCTGCTCTCTTTCTTTTACTTTTTTTCTATTTTCTGTAGTTTGTTTTGATTTAGTTTAGCAACTAAATCATTTAAATAAATTCTGTAGATTTTTATGTGGCTTGCTAAAATATATACAAAGCCACTCACAAACTTCCAGAATTATTGGAGTCATATTTAATATATATTAAATATAAATCCAAAGCAAATAGTTATTGGATTAATTCAAATGGCCAAAATAA
>NW_021315380.1:0-773 GCF_002162155.2 Triticum dicoccoides | reverse complement strand
CCCGACCCTCGACCCCTCGGCGATCCTCGACACCCTCGTTATATCGACAACGACGCAACATACATATACATGGGAAAATAATGTTATCGGGGAGGGGGTATCGGTACCCCCCCCTCGTGTCAAAGTTTCTTCTTTCTCCTCTATTCCTTTCTTTCTTCTTCTCCTCTTCTTTTCTTCTTATCCCTCGAGAAAGGAAAATAAGGAAAAGGAAGAAAAGAGGAAGAAGGAAGAAGGAAGAAGAAGAAGAAAAAAAAGAAGAAAAAAAAAGAGGAGAAGAAGAAAAGAATAGAGGAGAAGAAGAAAAAATAGAAAAAAATTCTATTTTTTCTTCTTCTCCTCTATTCTTTTCTTCTTCTCCTCTTCTTTTTCTTCTTTTTTCTTCTTCTTATTTATTTCTCCTCTTCTTCCTATCCCCTCTTCTTCTCCTTTCTTCCTCTTCTTTTTTCCTTTTTCCTCTCATTCTTTTTCTTCTTCTTGTATTGCTTGTTTTTTTAAAAATAATGTTCAAATAAAAATCTATGAACAGAAAACATATATATACACAGAGAACATATATACATTTTTATAAAAATGCAAAAAACAAAAAAATCTAAAAAAAAGACATATAAACAGATATACACATATACATATATACTCATACATATACACACATAATCAGGAAAAAAACTATATTTGCAAAAAAAAGGGGGAAGAGGGGGGCGGTGCCGGCCCTGACCAAAGCGGCGCGGGGCGAGGCAGAGGCGACGGCGAGGCAGAGGCGACGGCGAGGCAGA
>NW_021315379.1:0-1901 GCF_002162155.2 Triticum dicoccoides | reverse complement strand
TTTTTAACAAGGTTAACCATTCTTCCATGAGGAAATTGTAAGACTTATTCTACAAGTTATTCCTGATGGATCCTTTGTGTTTCCAAAGTCTGATCTTCACAGGATGACCATGTCAATGCTATCTCGAAGCATGTCTATGGTACTCTGAATTTCAACAAGAACATTTGAAGCCCAATGCTAAATGTTTCCTGCTCTATTATCCAAACACCGTTGTATGGATAATGTCATGAAAATCTCTCTTCCCTACCTAAAGAGTTTTCTATGTTATATCCTGTCATGGATATCATGCTCAGCTTGTCCTTGAGAAGGATATACCCTTGAAATATGTTGAAATATGTGTTTAAACACATTTTTCTTTCCATTGTTCTGATTAAATAGGATAGACACTTTTCCCTTTCCATTGGTTTGTTTAAACCCTTTCTATGATCTATAAGATATAAGCAGTAATAATTCCCTGCTTGTGCAAACACCTTGGTGTACAACTCTGTCAGTAAGACCCTGTTGCTATTATTGATGAAATTCCGGTAGCCACCGATGGACGAGAACTTTGCCTATTGGTCCGCCTCGTTTCGACGAGCAGGAAAATGGTTCTCTTCGTCCCTCGCCCTTGGTACCGACGTTGTTGCCGACATAATCGACGGGCCACCCTCTGACATGCCTTGCTTACATGATCGTGCAAGACGTCACCCCTCTTCCTACTTTTAATCCACATGGTGGACCCATAACCCACAGTTCCACGGGATCGAAACCTGACTCACCTGTACAATCCTGTTTCTAATGGTTATTCCCATGCTTGGCTTTGTATTTAACTCACGGGCCACCTTCCTAGTGCTCTATTCTGGTATCAGACGCTATACTTACTCTCGCTGCTCTGAACCCCTTTCTCACTCTGGTTCGGACTTCGAGCAACTATCTATCTGCTTGGAACCTCTTATTGTACCTTCGAACCTCACTCTCGATGTGTTTTATTTGTTCAACTCGAGAGGTACTCATATACTCATTCATGGGTTAATCCCAGATTATTACCCTTATAGCATTCTGTCGTTGCCGATCTACCCCGTTACCTATTCGTAAGTACGATGAAGATCCAGAAGAAAGGATGTCGACTTCATCATGATGACCGGCAGCAAAGGAATGAAGACATCAATGTAATGGATCGACCTCTTCAAGAAGAGCAACTATGACCGAGAAGAATCGTTAGAATTTCGTAACCAGAACTTTCCCCATTACTCCCGGTCCTAAATCTCGGGACGAGATTTCTTGTAGTGGAGGAGAATTGTGACGCCCGGGTAATTAAGCTACAGTGATCCTCTGCTAATGATGCCACGTCACCTCGTTTATAGTTGCTAATCTCAAGTTAGTTCGAAACCAGTTCAAATTTCAAATTTAAAATAAAGGCAAACAATAAAAGTTTTCTAATATAAAAACTAAATGTTCGAGTGGAGCCAAATAATTCATAGGTAATTATAGTGGAGAAACCACACTTTTATAAAATTGTTTAAAGGCTCTAAGGTAATTGAAACGTAGCTATGCCAATTAATTAAATGCCCTTTAAAACTAATAATAATGCAAACTATTTGAATTAGGTGTCAAACTTATTGGGGTAGTAGAATAGATTATAACATTAATTTAGGAGTTGTATTTATATTTTCTAAAACAACAATTAAGAGAATAAAGTAGAAAAGAAAAATAAAGAAAAGAAAGAAATAATAAGACAAAACAGTAAACAAAAAAAAGATTGAAAGAGCCCCCCCCCCCGGGCCAAACGGCCCAGCTGGCCTCCGCCGCCCGAACGGGCCGGCCCAACCGGCCACCCCCCACTCCCCATAACCCCCCACTCCACCCGTCAAACCCTAGCCCACTCCCCACTTCCTCCACGACGCTCCCCCCTCGCTCTGGAT
>NW_021315378.1:0-1284 GCF_002162155.2 Triticum dicoccoides | reverse complement strand
AGACATGATAGCTTCCGCTTGTGCTTTGATTTGTATGCTCTGATTGTTGGGTCATGAGACCCATGTTTGTAATATCTCGCTCCTCGGAGCCTATTGAATAAGTACTTGAGTCGTAGAGTCATGTTGTGATGCCATGTTGTATTTGCACATATCGAGCATATTGTGTGTATGTTATTGAAATGCTTGGTATGTGTGGGATCTGACCATCTAGTTGTTTATCTTTAGTAGCCTCTCTTACGGGGAAATGTCTCCTAGTGTTTCCACCGAGCCATGGTAGCTTGCTACTGCTCCGGAACACTTAGGCTGGCCGGCATGTGTCCTTCTTCGTTCATGTGTCTGTCCCTTCGGGGAAATGTCACGCGATGAATACCGGAGTCCTGTTAGCCCGCTACAGCCCGGTTCACCGGAGTCCTGCTAGCCCAGTGCTACAGCCTGGTTTCACTCGCTGATGACCGACACGTTCGATGCTGGGTCATGGATGCCTGTCCCTGTAAGTCTGTGCCACTTTGGGTTTACGACTAGCCATGTCAGCCCGGGCTCCTTATCATATGGATGCTAGCGACACTATCATATACGTGTGCCAAAAGGCGCAAACGGTCCCGGGCAAAGGTAAGGCGACACCTGTGGGAATACCGTGCGTGAGGCCGCAAAGTGATATGAGGTGTTACATGCTAGATCGATGTGGCATTGGGTCGGGGTCCTGACAGCGTTGGTATTAGAGCCAGGTTGACTGCCTGTAGGATTACCAAGCCAAACTGGTCGATGTTGAGTCTAGAAATTCTTTAGTTATATGAGGGAATTGATTGTGGGATGGAACGTAAGGCTCTTTTTACTCCTTATATCTTATGCCTTCTGATCTGAGTCATCTTATCTTTCCTGCGGGGATTAAGAACTAGGCTATCTCTTCTTTCTATCAGGATCACGTGTTACTAATCAGTGGACTTATAAGATTGTTGGATTTAAGTCTCAGTTCAGTTCCTACTACTTCCGTATGTTAATTGTTGATCTCGAAACCTTGATATTGTGCTTCTGAGTGGTTATGCCACCATTTTTGTGAATGTCTCAAATCTTTTCTGAGCATTTACAGCCGTTATGCTGTCCGAGTCATCCCAGGTTTCTAAGTAGTCTGATGCATTTGCAAATCCTTTCTTCCCGTTTCAATGTTCCCATGGGTCAGATTAACCACACTAATCAGTGAGTTGAGGTACTCCGTTACCTTGACATATATGTTGGAGATATTATTATGACCCTAGGTGTCTTAGGGGATCATCTAGTAATTTAGCC
>NW_021315377.1:0-1467 GCF_002162155.2 Triticum dicoccoides | reverse complement strand
CGACGAAAGTCCTCGTTTGTTCGCGTGTAATCCAGTCGTCAGGTTTCTCCGAGTGTTTGTATTATAGAAAATTCTTGTGTTCCTCCATATACGGAGCCACCTAGGCGGAATTCTGTAGAACTGTGTAGTGTGCTTCAGTGAGAGAATGCCCGTTCATACATATTATTTGATGTCCTCCTAGCGTGCCTTTTCCTTCCAGTCTGCCCTTATGCCGCGATTCAGGAACACCAATCGGCTTAAGGTCAGGAATAAAGTCACTACAAAACTCAATGACCTCCTCATTTTCATGGCCTTTCGAGATGCTTCCTTCTGGCCTAGCACGGTTATGAACATATTTCTTCAAGACTCCCATGAACCTTTCAAAGGGGAACATATTGTGTTGAAATACAGGACCCAAAATGTTAATCTCTTCGCAAAGGTGAACTAGAACGTGCGTCATGATGTTGAAGAAGGATGGTGAGAACACCAACTCAAAACTAACAAGACATTGCACCAAATCATTCTGTAACCTTGGTATGATTTATGGATCGATTACCTTCTGAGAGATTGCATTGAGGAATGCACATAGTTTCACAATGGCTAATCGAACGTTTTCCGGTAGAAGCCCCCTCAATGCAACCGGAAGGAGTTGCGTCATAATCACGTGGCAGTCATGAGACTTTAGGTTCTAGAACTTTTTCTCTGCCATATTTATTATTCCCTTTATATTCGACGAGAAGCCAGACGGTACCTTCATGCTAAGCAGGCATTCGAAGAAAATTTCCTTCTCTTCTTTGGTAAGAGCATAGCTGGCCTGACCCTGATGTATGTCGTCTTTTCCATGCATACATTGCTGGTCCTCACGTGCCTCTGGTGTATCTTTTGTCTTCCCATACATGCCCAAAAAGCCAAGCAGGGTCACGCAAAGATTCTTCGTCACGTGCATCACGTCGATTGCGGAGCGGACCTCTAGGTATTTCCAATATGGCAGGTCCCAAAATATAGATTTCTTCTTCCACATGGGTGCGCGTCCGTCAGCGTCCTTCGGAACAGGTTGTCCGCCAGGAGCCTTTCCAAAGATTACCTTCAAATCCTTGACCATATCATGTACATCAGCACCAGTACGGTGGCGAGGCTTCGTCCGGTGATCCACCTCACCTTTGAAATGCTTGCCTTTCTTTCTTACGGGATGCCTGCTCGGAAGAAATCGACGATGTCCCAGGTACACATTCTTCTTGCAACTATTAAAATATATACTGTCGGTATCATCCAAACAGTGGGTGGATCCGCGGTATCCCTTGTTTGTCTGTCCTGAAAGGTTACTGAGAGCAGGCCAATCATTGATGGTCACGAACAGCAACGCCTTTAGGTCAATTTCTTCCCCCATGTGCTCATCCCACGCACGTACACCTGTTCCATTCCACAGTTGTAAGAGTTCTTCAACTAATGGCCTTAGGTACACATCAATGTCGTTGCCGGGTTGCTTAG
>NW_021315376.1:0-1084 GCF_002162155.2 Triticum dicoccoides | reverse complement strand
AACTCCATGCAAATGGACCGTTCGGACTCACTTGATTTTGAATCACTTGAGATATGCAAATCATACCACATAGGCAAGATGACTGAAAAGCCTCGGTTTCAATAAGATGGAACAAGATAGCAACTTGTTGGAAGTAACACATTTTGATGTGTGCAGTCCAATAAATGCTGAGGCATGCAGTGAATATCGTTATGTTCTTACTTCACAGATGATTCGAGTAGATGTTGAGAATATTTACTTGATGAAACACAACTCTGAATTATTGAATGGTTCAAGTAATTTCAGAGTGAAGTAGAAGATCATTGTGACAAGAGGATAAAATGTCTATGATACGATCATAGAGATGAATATCTGAGTTACGAGTTTTGGCACACAATTAAGACATTGTGGAAATTGTTTCATAATTAATACCGCCTGGAACACCATAGTGTGATGGTGTGTTCGAACATCATAGTTGCACCCTATTGGATATGGTGCGTACCATGATGTCTCTTATCAAATTACCACTATCGTTCATGGGTTAGGCATTAGAGACAACCACATTCACTTTAAATAGGGCACCACGTAATTCCGATGAGATGACACCGTATGAATTATGGTTTAGAGAAACCTAAGTTGTCATTTCTTCAAGGTTTGGGGCTGCGACGCTTATGTGAAAAAGTTTCAGGATTAAGCTCGAACCCAAAGCGGATAAAATACATCTTCATAGGACACCCAAAACAGTTGGGTATACCTCCTAATTCAGATCCGAAAGCAATATGAATTGTTTCTAGAATCGGGTCCTTTCTCGAGGAAAGGTTTCTCTCGAAAGAGTTGAGTGGGAGGATGGTGGAGACTTGATGAGGTTATTGAACCGTCTCTTCAACTAGTGTGTGGCAGGGCACAGGAAGTTGTTCCTGTGGCACCTACACCAATTGAAGTGGAAGCTTATGATATTGATCATGAAACTTCGGATCAAGTCACTACCAAACCTCGTGGGATGACAAGGATGCGTACTACTTCAGAGTGGTACGTAATCCTGTCTTGGAAGTCATGTTGCTGGACAACAATGAACCTACGAGCTATGGAGAAGCGATGGTGGGCC
>NW_021315375.1:0-1203 GCF_002162155.2 Triticum dicoccoides | reverse complement strand
AGCGGTAAATCGGTAAGAGACATCATAGATCGCACCATATCTAACAGAGTGCGATTACGACGTTCGGACACACCATTACGCTGAGGTGTTCCAGGCGGCGTGAGTTGTGAAACTATTCCACATTTTCTTAAGTGTGCCCCAAACTCGTGACTCAAGTATTCTCCTCCACGATCTGATCGTAGAAACTTGATTTTCCTGTCACGTTGATTTTCAACCTCACTCTGAAATTCCTTGAACTTTTCAAAGGTTTCAGACTTGTGTTTCATTAAGTAGATATACCCATACCTACTTAAATCATCAGTGAGGGTGAGAACATAACGATAGCCACCGCGAGCCTCAACACTCATTGGACCACACACATCAGTATGTATGATTTCCAATAAGTCGGTTGCTCGCTCCATTGTTCCTGAGAACGGAGTCTTGGTCATTTTACCCATAAGGCATGGTTCGCACGTGTCAAATGATTCATAATCAAGAGACCCTAAAAGTCCATCAGCATGGAGCTTCTTCATGCGTTTGACACCTATGTGACCAAGGCGGCAGTGCCACAAGTATGTGGGACTATCATTATCAACCTTACTTCTTTTGGTACTCACATTATGAATATGTGTAGCATCACGTTCGAGATTCATAAGGAATAAACCATTCACCATAGGAGCATGACCATAAAACATATCTATCATAAAAAATGGAACAACCATTATTCTCAGATTTAAAAGAGTAGCCATCTCGAATTAAACGAGATCCCGATACAATGTTCATGCTCAAAGCTGGCTCTAAATAACAATTATTAAGGTTTAAAACTAATCCCGAAGGGAGATGCATAGGTAGCGTGCCGACGGCGATCACATTGACCTTGGAACCATTCCCGACGCGCATCGTCACCTCGTCCTTTGCCAGTTTCCGCTTATTCCGCAGCCCCTGCTTTGAGTTACAAATGTGAGCAACTGCACCGGTATCAAATACCCAGGAGCTACTACGGGCACTAGTAAGGTACACATCAATTACATGTATATCACATATACCTTTTGTTTTGCCGGCCTTCTTATCCGCTAAGTACTTAGGGCAGTTCCGCTTCCAGTGACCGCTTCCCTTGCAATAAAAGCACTCAGTCTCGGGCTTGGGTCCATTCTTTGGCTTCTTCCCAGCAGCTTGCTTGCCGGGCGCGGCAACCTCCTTGCCGTCCTTCTTGAAGTTCTTTTT
>NW_021315374.1:0-1349 GCF_002162155.2 Triticum dicoccoides | reverse complement strand
GATATCCGCCACGAGCCTCAATATTCATTGGACCGCACACATCGGTATGTATGATTTCCAACAAATCTGTTGCTCTCTCCATAGAACCGGAGAACGGTGTTTTGGTCATCTTACCCATGAGGCACGGTTCGCAAGTACCAAGCGATTCATAATCAAGTGGTTCCAAAAGTCCATCAGTATGGAGTTTCTTCATGCGCTTTACACCGATATGACCTAAACGACAGTGCCACAAATAAGTTGCACTTTCATTATCAACTCTGCATCTTTTGGTTTCAACATTATGAATATGTGTATAACTACTATCGAGATCTAATAAAAATAGACCACTCTTTAAGGGTGCATGACCATAAAAGATATTACTCATATAAATAGAACAACCATTATTCTCTGATTTAAATGAATAACCGTCTCGCATTAAACAAGATCCAGATATAATGTTCATGCTCAACGCTGGCACCAAATAACAATTATTTAGGTCTAATATTAATCCCGAAGGTAGATGTAGAGGTAGTGTGCCGACCGCGATCACATCAACTTTGGAACCGTTTCCCACGCGCATCGTCACCTCGTCCTTTGCCAGTGCTTGCTTATTCCGTAGTCCCTGTTTCGAGTTGCAAATATTAGCAACAGAACCAGTATCAAATACCCAGGTGCTACTGCGAGCTCTAGTAAGGTACACATCAATAACATGTATATCACATATACCTTTGTTCACCTTGCCATCCTTCTTATCCGCCAAATACTTGGGGCAGTTCCGCTTCCAGTGACCAGTCTGCTTGCAGTAGAAGCACTCAGTTTCAGGCTTAGGTCTAGACTTGGGTTTCTTCTCTTGAGCAGCAACTTGCTTGCCGTTCTTCTTGAAGTTCCCCTTCTTCTTCCCTTTTCCCTTTTTCTTGAAACTAGTGGTTTTGTTAACCATCAACACTTGATGCTCCTTCTTGATTTCTACCTCCGCAGCTTTCAGCATTGCGAAGAGCTCGAGAATAGTCTTGTTCATCCCTTGCATATTATAGTTCATCACGAAGCTCTTGTAGCTTGGTGGCAGTGATTGGAGAATTCTGTCGATGACGCAATCATCCGGAAGATTAACTCCCAATTGAATCAAGTGATTATTATACCCAGACATTTTGAGTATATGCTCACTGACAGAACTGTTCTCCTCCATCTTGCAGCTATAGAACTTATTGGAGACTTCATATCTCTCAATCCGGGCATTTGCTTGAAATATTAACTTCAACTCCTGGAACATCTCATATGCTCCATGACGTTCAAAACGTCGTTGAAGTCCCGATTCTAAGCCGTAAAGCATGGCACACTGAACTATCGAGTAGTCATCAGCTTTGCTCTGC
>NW_021315373.1:0-1509 GCF_002162155.2 Triticum dicoccoides | reverse complement strand
CCAGGTAAAACTCTTCTCTCTCTTTCTATTTCTGTTTTTATTTATTGTTTTCTATTTTGTTCTGTTTTGTTTTAGTTTAGTAAAATACTAAACCATTTTAATAAATTCTGTAGTTTATTATGTGGCTTACTAAAATATATACAAAGCCACTCACAAACTTCCAGAATTATTTGGAGTCATATTTAATATATATTAAATATAAATCCAAAGAAAATAGTTATTGGATTAATTCAAATGGCCAAAATAAATATCTCTGTGACTCCAAAAATATTGGTTTAAATTTTACCTCTCACCAATATTTCCATGGAATAACAGGAACATTTTCTTGGACTCATTTGATGAAATTTAAATGTTGGTTATTTTTAAAGGTCTTCTGAGGCTTTGAAAATTCCTCAATTCAATTTCATTTGAATTTAAACATGATGCTCACATGAGGTCTAGCCTAGTGCATTACCAGAAGCTAGGGATGTGACACAAAGGCTCCAGAGGGTTTTCGGAAGATCGGATATTATTTTGAAGACTTTTGTGAAACACAAGAACAACTGGGGATGAGCGGATACTCGGCAAGCGCGAGTAATTATTCGTAGGGGTATTCATGCAGCAAGGAACTGCAGGGCAGTAAGCGTAAAGAATTCTCGGAATATCGAAGAGTATTTCAGGACATCTTGTAATAACAAGAGCAACTGGGGATGACAATATGAACGATAGGTGTAAGTAGTTATCCAGAGGGATTTATCGATGGAAATGAATTGCAAAAGCGATGGCACATAGTCTCGAGAGCACATCGTAGAGTATCTTCGGAATCTTCTGGTGCAGCAGGCGGTCATCGGTAACAAGTGGCTCTCCGGGAGAAAGTACTTGCGAGAACCTAAAGTTAGTTTTGTTTTTAGCGAAATCATTTAACCCGAATAGAAGAGAGCTCAGAGTCCCAGAGTAAAGGTCGAGGAGTAAAAGATCCTAGTACCACCCAATGGCAACGTGGGCCCGTAAGGCACACAGCCAAGTTAGTAAAAGTTTTGCAATGCCTAGACTCGACTTCGGCCAAGAAGTGTGACAGGGGGATTCCTACAGGCAGTCGGCTCTGATACCAACTTGTGACGCCCCCGATTCAATCGTACACTAATCATGCACGCAAATGTGTACGATCAAGATCAGGGACTCACGGGAAGATATCACAACCCAACTCTACAAATAAAATAAGTCATACAAGCATCATAATACAAGCCAGGGGCCTCGAGGGCTCGAATACAAGTGCTCGATCATAGACGAGTCAGCGGAAGCAACAATATCTGAGTACAGACATAAGTTAAACAAGTTTGCCTTAAGAAGGCTAGCACAAACAGGGATACAGATCGAAAGAGGCGCAGGCCTCCTGCCTGGGATCCTCCTAAACTACTCCAGGTCGTCATCAGCGGGCAGCACGTAGTAGTAGGCACCTCCAGTGTAGTAGGGGTCGTCGTCGACGGTGGCGTCTGGCTCCTGGACTCCAGCATCTGGTTGCGACAACCA
>NW_021315372.1:0-1457 GCF_002162155.2 Triticum dicoccoides | reverse complement strand
CCCCAAAACAGTGAGTAATAGTCCACGAAACAGACCAGAATTGGCCCAAATTGTGTGTGTTGATGACCGACACGTAAACACACCTCGGGGTTCGTCAATCGTGGAAATCACTTCGGGACCACAAAACTAAGTAATAGTCCAAGAAACGGGCCAGAATCGGCCCAAAGTGCGAGTCTTGACGACCAACACGTAAGCACACCTTGGGTTTCGACAACCATGGAAATCGCTTTGGGACCCCAAAACGGTGAGTAATAGTCCATGAAACGGGTCAGAATCAACAAAAACCGCGAGTGTTGATGACCGACACGTAAACGCACCCCGGGGTTTGTCAGTCGTGAAAATCACTCCGGGACCCCAAAACAGTGAGTAATAGTCCATGAAACGGGCCAGAATCGTCCAAAACTGCGAGTATTGATGACCGGCACGTAAGCGCACCTTGGGGTTGAACAACTATGGAAATCGCTTTGGGACCCCAAAATGGTGAGTAATAGTCCATGAAGCGTTTCAGAATTGGCCAAAACTATGTGTGTTTGACGACGGACACGTGAAAGTACCCTAGGGATTGTCAGTCGTGGAAATCGCTCTGGGACCCCCAAAACGGTGAGTAATAGTCCACGAAACACACCAGAATTGGCCCAAATTATGAGTGTTGATGACCGACACGTAAACACACCCTGGGTTTCGTCTATCATGGAAATCACTTCGGGAACACAAAACTGAGTAATAGTCCAAGAAACGGGCCAGAATCGGCCCAAACTGCGAGTCTTGACGACCAACACGTAAGCACACCTTGGGTTTCGACAACCATGGAAATCGCTTTGGAACCCCCAAAACGGTGAGTATTAGTCCACGAAACAGCTCAGAATCAACAAAAATCGGGAGTGTTGATGACCGACAGGTAAACGCACCCCGGGGTTCGTCAATCATGGAAATCACTCCAAGACCCCAAAACAGTGAGTAATAGTCCATGAAACGGTCCAGAATCGGCCAAAACAACGAGTGTTGATGACCGACATGTAAGCGCACCTTAGGGTTCAATAAATATGGAAATCACTTTTGCACCCCAAAACAGTGAGTAATAGTCCACGAAGCGGGTCAGAATTGGCCAAAACTATGAGTGTTGACTACGGACACGTAAACGCATCCTGGGGATCGTCAGTCGAGGAAATCGCTCTAGGACGCCAAAACGGTGAGTAATAGTCCACGAAACGGACCAGAATTGGCCCAAATTGTGAGTGTTGATGACCGACACGTAAACGCACCCCTGGGTTCGTCAATCCTGGAAATCACTTCGGGACCACAAAACTGAGTAATAGTCCAAGAAACGGGCGAGAATCGGCCCAAACTGCGAGTCTTGACGACCAACACGTAAGCACACCTTGGGGTTCGACAACCATGGAAATTGCTGTGAGACCCCCAAAACGGTGAGTAATAGTCCACGAAACGGGTCATAATTG
>NW_021315371.1:0-1541 GCF_002162155.2 Triticum dicoccoides | reverse complement strand
GTTAACGAACCGCAGGGTGCATTTACGTATCGGTCATCAACACTCGCATTTTTGGCCGATTCTGGCCCGTTACTTGGACTATTACTCTGTTTTTGGGTCCAAGCATGATTTCCATGATTTATGAACCCCGTGGTGCGTTTACGTGTCGGTCAATGACACTCACAATTTTGGCCAATTTCTGGTCCGTTTCGTGTACTATTACTCGCCGTTTTGGCGTCCCAGAGTGATTTCCATGATTTACAATCCCCGGGGTGCGTTTGCGTCTCTGTCGTCAACACTCATAGTTTTGGCCAATTCTGACGCGATTCGTGGGCTATTATTCACCATTTAGGGCTCCCGAAGCGATTTCCATAGTTGTTGAACCCCAAGGTGCGTTTAGGTGTCGGTCATCAACACTCACTGTTTTGGGGCCCCGGTGTGATTTCCACGATTAACACTCGCATTGGGTGCGTTTACATGTCGGTCATCAATACTAGTAGTTTTGGCCAATTCTGGCCCGTTTCCTGGACAATTAGTCACTGTTTTGCGGCCCCGGAATGATTTCCACGATTAACGAACCCCCGGGTGCGCTTACGTGTCGGTTATGAACACTCACAGTTTTGGCCAATTCTAACGCGTTTTGTGGACTTTTAGTCACCGTTTTCTGGGCCTGAAGTGATTTCCATAGTTGTTGAACCCCAAGGCGCACTTACGTGTTAGTCATCAACACTCACTGTTTTGGCTGATTCTGGCCTGTTTCATGGACTATTACTCACTGTTTTGGGGCCCCGGAGTGATTTCCACGGTTAACGAACCGCAGGGTGCATTTACGTGTCGGTCATCAACACTCGCAGTTTTGGCCGATTCTGGCCCGTTACTTGGACTATTACTCTGTGTTTTGGTCCAAGCGTGATTTCCATGATTTACGAACCCCGTGGTGCGTTTACGTGTCGGTCAATGACACTCACAATTTTGGCCAATTTCTGGTCTGTTTTGTGTACTATTACTCACCGTTTTGGCGTCCCAGAGCGATTTCCATTATTTACAATCCCCGGGTGCGTTTGCGTCTCTATCGTCAACACTCACAGTTTTGGGCAATTCTGACGCGATTCGTGGACTATTACTCATCATTTAGGGGTCCCGAAGCGATTCCATAGTGGTTGAACCCTAAGGTTCGTTTACGTATCGGTCATCAACACTCGCATTTTTGGCCGATTCTGGCCCGTTACTTGGACTATTACTCTGTTTTTGGGTCCAAGCATGATTTCCATGATTTACGAACCCCGTGGTGCGTTTACGTGTCGGTCAACGACACTCACAATTTTGGCCAATTTCTGGTCCGTTTCGTGTACTATTACTCGCCGTTTTGGCGTCCCAGAGCGATTTCCATGATTTACAATCCCCGGGGTGCGTTTGCGTCTCTGTCGTCAACACTCACAGTTTTGGCCAATTCTGACGCGATTCGTGGGCTATTATTCACCATTTAGGGCTCCCGAAGCGATTTCCATAGTTGTTGAACCCCAAGGTGCGTTTAGGTGTCGGTCATCAACACTCACTGTTTT
>NW_021315370.1:0-1028 GCF_002162155.2 Triticum dicoccoides | reverse complement strand
GAGAGGGAAACCTACTTGGAGTAGGTTTCCCCCTCCTCATGGCGCGCCCCCCTAGGGCCGGCCACCTCCTCCCTCCCTCCTTTATATACGGGGGTAGGGGGGCACCCTAGAACACACAAGTTGATCATTGATCGTTCCTTAGCCGTGTGCGGTGCCCCCCTCCACGATATTACACCTCGGTCATATTGTAGCGGTGCTTAGGCGAAGCCCTGCAACAGGAGAACATCAAGATCGTCACCACGCCGTCGTGCTGACGGAACTCCCCCTCGGTGCCTCTGCTGGATCGGAGATCGAGGGTGCGTCATCGAGCTGTACGCGTGTCAAGAACTCGGAGGTGCCGGAGTAACGGTACTTGGATCGGTTGAACCGGAGGACGTACGACTACTTCCTCTACGTTGCGTCAACGCTTCCGCTTCGGTCTACGAGGGTACGTAGACAACACTCTCCCCTCGTTGCTATATCATCACCATGATCTTGCGTGTGTGTAGGATTTTTTTTGAAATTACTACGTTCCCCAACAGTGGCATCCGAGCCTAGGTTTTATGCGTTGATGTTATATGCACGAGTAGAACACAAGTGAGTTGTGGACGATATAAGTCATACTGCCTACCAGCATGTCATACTTTGGTTCAGCGGTATTGTGAGATGAAGCGGCCCGGACCGACATTACGCGTACACTTACGCGAGACTGGTTTCACCGTTACGAGCACTCGTGCTTAAAGGTGGCTGGCGGGTGTCTGTCTCTCTCACTTTAGTTGAACCGAGTGTGGCTACGCCCGGTCCTTGTGAAGGTTAAAACGGAGTCTATTTGACAAACTATCGTTGTGGTTTTGATGCGTAGGTGAGATTGGTTCTTGCTTAAGCCCGTAGCAGCCACGTAAAATTTGCAACAACAAAGTAGAGGACGTCTAACTTGTTTTTGCAGGGCATGTTGTGATGTGATATGGCCAAGACATGATGCTATATTTTATTGTATGAGATGATCATGTTTTGTAACCGAAGTTATCGGCAACTGGCAGGAGCCATAT
>NW_021315369.1:0-1420 GCF_002162155.2 Triticum dicoccoides | reverse complement strand
CTTGCGAACCGTGCCTTTTGGGCAAGATGACTAAAACTCCGTTCTTCGGAACAATGGAACGAGTTACTGACTTGTTGGAAATAATACATACTGATGTATGCAGACCAATGAGTATGAAGGCTCGTGGCAAGTATCATTATTTTCTGACCTTCACAAGATGATTTGAGCAGATATGGGTATATCTACTTGATGAAATATAAGTCTGAAATAGTTGAAAGGTTCAAAGAATTTCAGAGTGAAGTTGAAAATCATCGTAACAAGAAAATAAAGTTTCTGCGATCTGATCGTAGAGATGAATATTTGAGTTACGAGTTTGGTCTTCAATTAAAACAATGTGGAATAGTTTCACAGCTCACGCCACCTGGAACACCACAACGTTATGGTGTGTCCGAATGTCGTAACCGCACTTTATTGGATATGGTGCAATCTATGATGTCTCTTACTGATTTACCAATATTGTTTTGGGGTTATGCATTAGAGACAGCTGCATTCACATTAAAAGGGCACCATCTAAATCCGTTGAGATGACACCGTATGAACTATGGTTTAGCAGTAAACCTAAGCTGTCATTTCTTAAAGTTTGGAGTTGTGATGCTTATAAGAAAAAAAAGGTTTTTTAACTTGATAAGCTCGAACCCAAATCAGAGAAGTGCGTCTTCATAGAATACCCAAAGGAAATTGTTGGGTACACCTTCTATCACAGATCCGAAGGCAAATTTGTTGCTGATAATAGATCCTTTCTAGAGAAGGAGTTTCTCTCGAAAGAAGTGAGTGGGAGGAAAGTAGAACTTGATAAGGTAACTGTACCTACTCCCTTATTGGAAAGTAGTTCATCACAGAAATCAGTTCCTATGACAAATACACCAATTAGTGAGGAAGCTAATGATATTGATCATGAAACTTCAGATCAAGTTACTACAGAACCTCGTAGGTCTTCCAGAGTAAGATCCGCACCAAAGTGGTGTAGTTATCATGTTCTGGAAGTCATGTTACTAGACCATGATGAACCTACGAACTATGAGGAAGCGATGATGAGCCCAGATTCCGCGAAATGGCTCGAGGCCATAAAATCTGAGATATGATCCATGTATGAGAACAAAGTATGGACTTTGATTGACTTGCTCGATGATCAGCAAGCTATCTTAAATGAATGGATCTTCAAGAGGAAGACGGACACTGATAGTAGTGTTACTATCTACAAAGCTAGACTTGTCGAAAAAGGTTTTTGACAAAGTTCAAGATGTTGAATACAATGAGATTTTCTCACTCGTATTGATGCTTAAGTCCGTCCAAATCATGTTAGCAATTGCCGCATTTTATGATTATGAAATTTGGCAGATGGATGTCAAAACTGCATTCCTGAATGGATTTCTGGAAGAAGAGTTGTATATGATGCAACCGGAAGGTTTTGTCAATCCTA
>NW_021315368.1:0-4758 GCF_002162155.2 Triticum dicoccoides | reverse complement strand
GGGGTAGTGCTTGTACCAGAGATGGCCGAGGAAGGAGCCGCGGAGGAGGAGAAGAGGGGCGACGAGCCGGAGGAGAGGATCGCCGCGGAGGAGGAAGAAGAGTGCTGCTCCGACATGGCGGCGGCCTGGAGACTACTGATACCAAGTTGGAGAGTAAACTTGCTCTCTTGATTAACTGATTATCCATTACATCAGCGATTACAGATATATATGCCCCATGAAGTGGGCATGCAGGCCCGGGGAGTCAGTTCAGATCCTATATATAAGGAGGCGTCATGCGCACTACACACTATACAAATACTCCCTCCATCCGGAAATACTTGTCATCAAAATGAATAAAAGGGGATGTATCTAGATGTATTTTAGTTCTATATACATCCTTTTTTATCCATTTTGATGACAAGTATTTTCGGACGGAGGGAGTACATGTTAACAGTAGCTGCTTTTTGCACATTTCGTCGACTGAGTCGAGAAAAACAGAAAAAATAATGCACAACCAGGAAGTCAAACTTGGACGTGTGGTTGCGTACAGATCGGGTTTAACCACTACAACACTCGAAGAATTGCGTTGAATGAGAGATGGTCCTGTATTTATCTACGCTTTGAGAATTTAAATTATTATTTTTCCAAAAAATGATTTCCTTTGCTAGCCTATTTAACGGAGGCAGTGGGAAACCGGTATCCAAAACCTTTGCCTTATACATCAGCTACTCGGCGAGAGTGAAAAATGCACTATGTCAATAAGCTTAAAAGACCGCAAAGTCACAAGAATCCCAGAACAAAGAAAACAAACAACAGCACACCTGACAAGACAAAGAAAATACTCCCTCCGTTCGGAATTACTTGTCGCAGAAATGGATGTATCTAGATGTATTTTAATTCTAGATACATCCATTTCCAAGACAAGTAATTCCGAACGGAGGGAGTAGATGAGAGCTAGATCGACCCAACCTTATATGGACAATGATTGCTTTCGGTCGACCGAGCGAAGCTGGTGCCGGTCGCACGCTGGCCTCTCGATGAAACCCGATTCAACAACCCACCATTTTGCACGCATCCTAGCGGACCCACGCACCATTGTCATTCTTTCTCCTTCCGTCATCCTTTTCGTTTCTCCACGGCTACCCCCCTCCAAGGTCCGGCACTGCATGCTGTCGTGGACATCCTGGCCACGATGAGAACACCACACACCACGGTGCTGATTCGAGCCCATCTCATAGAGGAGATACGGCGACGATGATGGCGGATGTGTGGCAGAAGACGCGGCCCAACAACGGGTGGTGTTCCATGCAGGCGGCACCAACGCCGCCATCGGCGACCAGCTCCATAACTACAGCCCCGCCTGCTTCGACGATGGCGAACGACCACGACGATGGTTGCAACCCTGCGAGCGGACGGCGATGCTGGAACCATCAGTTGGTTTTGCTGCAACCGACGAAGCCGAAACTGGAACTAGCAGCTCGTTTCACTACAACCAAGAAGCGCAACTGGAACTAGCAGTTGTTTTTGCTGCAACCAGTCAGCCCATTGCTGCATCCCGCCAGCATAGTGCTGCATTCGGTGAAAGCGCTTGCTACCACCGTTGACGGCCATGTTGCGGTGGCAGCAATTTTTGCTGCAGCCGGCCAAACCAATGCTGCAACCGGCGACAGCAGCAGCTACCACCAGCGTTGGCGGCGACAGCAACCAGTTTCTGCTGCAACCGGCGACAGTAGCAGCTGGAAGGAACCAGCAACAGCGGCAACCGACATGATGATGAGTTGCGCGACAGTGCTTACGAGCGGTGGCATAAGCCGTGGATCTTTGAACGGGTTGGCTGCCCGAGATGCGGGAGGTGCATAACAAGATAGGCGATGAGGGGAGCTGCGATCCTGGCATAAGCTGGGCTGTGGTCGGACGACTCTAAGGCGACCGGCCGAAAGTTTGGGCCGGCTGACCGCGGCTGACGCTGCCCATTTTGTATCATGGCACGCAAGTTTTCCCGATAGGCTCTTTAGCTGCTGCAGGCTGTGTCCACGAAGGTGCGGCGGCTAGCTTCACCTGTTGAGCCCCCAGGAAGAAAAATGAAAACAGAGGAAGTTACTCGATTTCTCAACTTTCACACGCTTATTACTTGGTCTTCCTCCGTCCATCTCCTCTCTCAGAAGTAGACCCGGCCCGCGCGGCCGCGCCCACTCGCCGGCACTACGTGAGGTGACCGCGACCACGCCCGCACCTGCCTGCACGTAGGACTGGGCACGATCCTCCTGGAGATTAGCTCCACTCCATTGTAACAGCTAGCTACACTCGGATGTACCTCTTCTGTATATAAAGGCCTCCGCCTCTCGATGAATGAATACAGCGATTCTAACTGTTCTTCTAGAAATACCTCAAAAGTGCGCAACTTGAGCACTTGCTCCAGCTAGGAATTCTGGTTTTAATTTCCTCAACAAAGGTATGGTTTCTCTTCCCGGCCCTGGTTGATCTTAAATGTTTGCGCTTGTGCCTTGCTGGTTCGAGCGAGTTCTTGTCTTGATCGTTGAGATGTCAGCCCTTGATCCGTGCTGCAGCGACTTCCTCGCTCGCGGCAGGTTGACTCTCTCTGCTCTCTACTCCGGCCTCCGTGTCCAGAAGCCGCGGATCCTAGACGGGAAGACCTCAAAAACTGAGTGATGGAGGCCGCGCTGGTGAGCGCCTCCCAGGGCGCCGTGCGGATCCTATTAGGGAAGCTCGGAAACGTGCTTGCCACCAAGTACGCGCTCCTCAGCGGCGTACGTGGGCAGATCCAGGAGCTCAAGGACGAACTGGAGAGCATGACCGGCTGCCTCCGCGACCTGGCCGACCGCGACGACCACAGCCAGCAGGTAAATATGGTCCGAGTTTTTGAATGACAAATGACCTCTCCTGATGAATTCCGGAGTTAATCGCTTGCCGTGCTGCTGCTGTAGACGAGGATCTGGATGAAACAAGTGAGGGAGGTGGCGTTCGACGCGGAGGACTGCATCGACAAATTTTGCCGTCATCTCGGCGAGCATCCCGGAGACGATCGAGGACTAGCGAGCTACCTTGGCAGGATAATCAGCCTCCTGCGAACGATGGGGTTGCGGGCTAAGCTGGCCGCCGAGATCAGGACGCTTCAGTCTCGTGCCAAGGGCGTGAGCGACCGGAGGATCAGGTACAGGCTAGAAGATGCAGCGGCAGGTGATCCTCCCAGCTCGCTCGATCCTTCCAGCTACAATCTGCGCCGCTGGCTTCCATCCGGCGGCGGGTCAGGCCTCGTCGGGATGGACGGCTGGACCAAAGTCGTGGTCGGCCTGCTGGAAGACGGCGCGGCACCTCGCCGGCGGGTGGTGTCAATCGTCGGATCCGGTGGCCTCGGCAAGACCACCCTCGCCACCGCCGTCTACAACAGCCCGGCGCTACGCGACATCCAGTGCCGCGCTTTCGTCGCTGTATCCCAGACCTACGATCTATGGTCCCTTCTGGAATCCCTGCTGAAGCAGCTTGTGGTTGTGCCGGCGCAAATCTCTGACGACCATCCCCTCCGAGGAATCAAAACCTGGGGCAGAACCGAATTCCTCAGCAAGTACACAGAACTCTTGAGGGATAAGAGGTAAGAATATATTATGTTGAATTAAATATTTAACTGTTTGCTGCAACTGCAAGCGATAGGATACTACATACTGATAGCAAAAATTCATGCTTTGTATACTTGCATATCTTTAATCTTTGTATATATACTTGCATCTCTAAAAAAATGATGATGACATCAACTAGATGTGTATGTCACGTCTAGAAGATACTATTGGAATTCGTCCACGGATCGATCACATCAAAATCAACGAATACGCACATGTACAAAAACTTTTATATAGCCAACAGTCCTTGTCATGCCCATATTTTTCTCTTTAATAGCAAAAGAGCCCGTGCGTTGAAACGGGAGAAAAAAAATACCACACGCACATAACCCAATAAGCATGACTTATAAAACCCCAATAGGTCTAGGCCCTTCATTTCAACACATGGTAGCCCATTCGTGTTTCCGCTTATCCTCCTTACCACCCTCGCCGATGGTGGCCACAGTGCTCACACAATTACAACGTGTTTGAATGTGGTCGATCCTAAGGCGTCTCTCTCTTGACATAAAGATGAGCAATCTGCTTTTTTCTGTGAGGTCTTGATGAGGCATGCATGTTTGGTTATAGATGATTTCTTCTGTCTCCAATCTAATTTTTCTTAGGTGTTCATTTCCAATCTGGATCGTCACCGGTATGAAAAATAATGGACCTTGCGCTATTGTCTAAGAGCATCTCCAGCCGCGCCCCCAACAAGCCCCCAAGGCCCTTTTTTATCACCGGCACCGCAAAATCGGCCCAGCCGGGCCCCTAGAAGCCCACTTTTCTTCGGTCAGGGCCGAATTTGGCGCCGGCGAACCCAGGACGAACCCGGCGCGCCGGGGGGCGCCTAGGGGCGTCGGGGGAAACAGTTTTGGCGCGAAAGCCTGGCGGAGCCCTCAGCGACCGGGCGCGTTCATCGTCCTCATCACCTTGGTTTTCCGCGGAGAATCAATGCCAAAGCTGCTGCACCGGTTAGCCTTCCATTGATGCCTCACGGGCGGCACAGTGAAGGTGCGTGATGCACATCCCGCCACGCGTACACACGTAGGCCGCCCTCTCACCGCCAACGCATGGCTATAAAAGCCGCCCTCCCTCGCCGGTGAGCGCACACTCCATCGCCACAAAACCCTCTCCCCCTCTCGACCTCTCACCGCCGACGCTC
>NW_021315367.1:0-2047 GCF_002162155.2 Triticum dicoccoides | reverse complement strand
CCTTCTAAAATGATCATCATCTTTGTCTTGGTCTTAAACCTATGACAAAAATGGTGCACAATTTTCTAGGTCATCCTAAGGCCACTGGATTAAATCATATGTTAATTTCATTTGGGCATTTAAATGCTATAAAATATTTTAAATGTCCAAATAATCCTAAACTAAAATGTATCCTGTTGGATATATTCTATAGAGTGGGCATGGGTAGTTTGGTGATTTTTGAAAGTGTTTAGGCATTTTTAGAAAAGCTACAAACCTACAGAAAGAAAAGAAAAACAAAAATAAAAAGGAAACCCACTTACCTGGCAAACCCACCAGCCGGCCCACCTAGCGGCCCAGCACTGTGCTGGACCACGCCAGCCAGTTACTTCGTCCCCACCAGGCAGGCAGGGAGGTGAAGCTGGCACGCGCGAGCTCGCCACGGGGCCAGCTGCTTGCCGCCCGTGCTTCTGGACGACTGGATGACCTCCACGTCATCGCCCCAACCCCCTGGACACCTCACTTCTCCCCCAACGCCTCTCCTTCGCTCTCCCCCACCATGGCCAACGCAGCCGCAGCCGCACCGCCGTCGTAGCCGCGGCCACCGTCAACTCCACGCGGCATCACCGTGTCCAAGGGCTTTGCCGCCCTCCTCTCCATCGAGCAGATCGAGCCCCGAGCGCTCGTTTGCCCCGGAGCCACCGCAACAGCCTCGCCCGACCTCGCCATAGCTGGAGATCCCCTTCGCCGTCACCACAGCTCTAGCTCGTCCCCTACCTCGCCGTCTAGCTTGCCATGACCACCGTGAGCTTCTGCCTCTCCCCATCGTCCCCTGCAGCGACTACAAGAAGCTTCACCGCACCCACCGCCGCCTGAGCTCGTCGCCGATGTAGCTCCGGCCACACAACGGCCACACCACCTTGTCCACTGAGCTTACCGCACCACGTAGGCCACATAGGAGCTGGCCTCGTGCCTCCAAAACCACTACACCGACGAGTTCGTCCTCGCCCGAACTCCGGCAGCCGCAAAGCTCGTCGCCGGCGTCGTTTCCAGCGACCTTGAGCTCAACCACCACCACCCCTCGATGTGGCTCGCTCCCAACTGCATGTAGGTGGCCTCCGCCATCCATTTGGTTGCCGGAGGGCGAAACCCGCACCCTCCGCCGCGTTTGGGCGTCGCCGGCGGCTAAACGCCGGCGAGTCAGCCCAGTTTGACCAGGGATTTGACCCCCCTGGGTCACTAACATGTGGGCCCTGACCATTAGTCAAACCTAGTTTAGTGTTAAACTAATTCTAATTAGGTTAGTTAACCAATAGTGACACTGACCAGTGGGTCCCACTGGTCAGGTTTGACCTGGACCGCCCCTGTTGACCTGCTGATGCAATGCTGACGCAGTAACTCATTTTCTAGATTTAGTCTTATTCAGGAAATTTTGGAAAATAGTGCTAACTTGAAAAATTCATAGAAATTAATCTGTAACTCCAAATGCAAAGTGTTATATATGAAAAAATGATCAAAATCCAATCTATCCATCTGTAATGGTTTCATGCATGTTTAATCAAGTTAACTTGATGTTCAGTGCAAAACAAGATAAAGCACTATTTAAGATCACAAATGAGTTTGAACTTTGAATCTTGGTTCAAAATAGCTCAAACCCATCTGGTCATGGTTGCATTAGCCCAACACACTCATTTTGCCATGTCTCATGCATGCATCATATTGTTGCATATTGGTTAGTATGGATTGTGTTATCGGTGCTCTCTACGGTAGGTTCTGCCCCGGAAGAATACCACGAGTACCCGAACGAAGAATAGTATCAGGCTACGGACCTGCCAGGCAAGCAACCATGTTCTCGCTCCTGCTCTCATTAACTGCTTTTAAGACAACAATGTTTCGAACTATTGTGTGCTATGATAGTTGAAACCATTTCCTCTGCATGACCTGTCATTGCCACAGTAAGTACATGAAACCCACTAGCATGTGTAGGAGTTGATTGAGCCATGTTTGTGTTTCCTACCTTGCTATGCCTGCTATGCTTAGAGTCGTGTTAGGTCTGGTTCATCTGGGT
>NW_021315366.1:0-1279 GCF_002162155.2 Triticum dicoccoides | reverse complement strand
AACTTCGTAGGTCCACAAGGACACGTTCCGCACCAGAGTGGTACGGCAACCCTGTCCTGGAAATCATGTTGTTAGACAACAATGAACCTTCGAACTATGAAGAAGCAATGGCGGGCCCGGATTCCAACAAATGGCTTGAAGCCATGAAATCCGAGATAGAATCCATGTATGAAAACAAAGTATGGACTTTGACAGACTTGCCCGATGATCGGCGAGCGATAGAAAACAAATGGATCTTTAAGAAGAAGACGGACGCGGATGGTAATGTTACCATCTATAAAGCTCGACTTGTCGCTAAGGGTTATCGACAGGTTCAAGGGATTGACTACGACGAGACATTCTCTCCCGTAGCGAAGCTAAAGTCCGTCCGAATCATGTTAGCAATTGCCGCATACTATGATTATGAGATATGGCAGATGGACGTCAAAACAGCATTCCTTAACGGGCATCTTAAGAAAGAACTGTATATGATGCAGCCGGAAGGTTTTGTCGATCCTCGGAACGCTAACAAAGTATGCAAGCTCCAGCGATCCATTTATGGACTGGTGCAAGCATCTCGGAGTTGGAACATTCGCTTTGATGAGATGATCAAAGCGTTTGGGTTTGTGCAGACTTATGGAGAAGCCTGCGTTTACAAGAAAGTGAGTGGGAGCTCTGTAGCATTTCTCATATTATATGTAGATGACATACTCCTGATGGGAAATAATATAGAATTTCTGGACAGCATTAAGGCCTACTTGAATAAGTGTTTTTCAATGAAGGACCTTGGAGAAGTTGCTTATATATTAGGCATCAAGATCTATAGAGATAGATCGGGACGCCTCATAGGTCTTTCACAAAGCACATACCTTGATAAGATTTTGAAGAGATTCAGAATGGATCAGTCCAAGAAGGGGTTCTTGCCTATGTTACAAGGTATGAGACTGAGCTCAGCTCAGTCACCGACCACGGCAAAAGATAAAGAAGAGATGAGTGTCATCCCCTATGCTTCAGCCATAGGATCTATTATGTATGCCATGCTGTGTACCAGACCCGATGTAAACCTTGCCGTAAGTTTGGTAGCAAGATACCAAAGTAATCCCGGCAAGGAACACTGGACATCGGTCAAGAATATCCTGAAGTACCTGAAAAGGACAAAGGACATGTTTCTCGTTTATGGAGGAGACGAAGAGCTCGTCGTAAAGGGTTACGTCGACGCTAGCTTCGACTCAGATCTGGATGACTCTAAGTCACAAACCGGATACGTGTATATGTTGAATGGTGGAGCAGTAAGCTGGTG
>NW_021315365.1:0-1453 GCF_002162155.2 Triticum dicoccoides | reverse complement strand
CTCCGAAGCGGCAAGCACAAGCCGAGTCAGTCGGAAAAAGGAAACACCAGTCGGAAACAGAAGCGGAAGGCTGAACCGGCAGCTCCTGGAGAGGCTGTAGCCGTGACTCAGGGAAAGTTTAAGGGGAAACCAAAAGGACCCTGGAACCCCAAGAAGGTAAAGGATAAAGAAGGGAACGATGTAATGGATATGCCATGTCACATCCACACGAAGAAAGATGAAGAGGGGAATATCATCTACCCGAAGCACACCACTCGCCAATGTCGACTCCTGATCCAGCAGTTTCAGGGAAAACAACCTAAGGACAAGGAGAAGGAGTCGGACAAGGCCGAAGACAAGGAGGACAGTGAGGAAGGATATCCGCATATCAACTCCACTCTGATGATCTTTGCGGATGTGGAAAGCAGGAGTCGACTGAAAGTCATTAACCGAGAGGTGAACATGGTTGCCCCAGTAAAAGCAAATTATCTGAAATGGTCTCAAATACCCATCACATTCGACCAATCTGATCACCGACTCATATTGCCACCCCTGGGAGGCAAGCTTTGGTGGTCGATCCAGTTGTCGAAGGCACTCGACTGACAAAAGTGTTGATGGACGGGGGTAGCGGACTGAATTTGTTGTATGCAGACACACTGAAAGGAATGGGCATTCCGATGTCCCGACTGAGCACTAGTAACATGAGTTTTCATGGAGTTATACCAGGGAAGAAAGCCGAGTCACTCGGCCAAATAGCTTTAGACGTGGTGTTCGGTGATTCGAAACATTTTCGCAAAGAAAAGTTGACGTTTGAGGTCGTGGATTTTCAGAGTGCATATCATGCCATTTTGGGGAGGCCAGCTTACGCACGGTTCATGGCTCGACCATGTTACGTGTACCTCAAATTGAAGATGCCCGGCCCCAAAGGAGTGATCACTGTCACCGGTGATCGGAAAAAGGCAGAAGAGTGCTTTCAGAAGGGCTCAAAGATTGCCGATTCCCAGGTGACAGCGGTCGAGTTCGAGGAATACAAGCAAAACGCAGATCCGAGTGACTTGCTGCGCTCAAAGAAACCCGCCACAGAGTCTGCATTTCAGTCGTCCGGTGAGACGAAGCATGTTCACATTCACCCGACCGACCCCGATGCAGCTCCTACCCGCATCTCCACAACACTCGACCCAAAATAGGAAGAAGCGCTCATCCAGTTCCTCCGTGAGAACTAGGACATTTTTGCATCGAAGCCCGCTGACATGCCAGGTGTTCCCAGGGGACTGGCTGAGCATCGCCTAAGAGTCGACTCATCTGCAAAACCAGTCAAAGAGCATCTTCGGCGGTCCGCCGTCCAGAAGAGAAAAGCCATTGGTGAGGAAGTGGCTCGACTATTGGCGGCAAAATTTATCCGAGAGATATACCACTCCGAGTGGCTCGCTAATGTCGTCATGGTTCCTAAGAAGGACAAATCACTCCGAATGTG
>NW_021315364.1:0-1480 GCF_002162155.2 Triticum dicoccoides | reverse complement strand
GGTGAGTAATAGACCATGAAACGGGCCAGAATTGGCCACAACTGCAAGTGTTGATGACCAACACGTAAGCACACCTTGGGGTTCAACAACTATGAAAATCGCTTCGGGACCCCAAAACGTTGAGTAATAGTCCACGAAACGGGTCAGAATTGGACAAAACTGTGAGAGTTGAAGACCAACACATAAACGCATCTCGGGGTTCATCAATCGTGGAAATCGCTCTGGGTCCCCAAAACGGCGAGTAATAGTCCACGAAACGGACAAGAATCGGCCAAATATGTGTGTGTTGATGATCGACACGTAAACGCACCCCGAGGTTCGTCAATCGTGGAAATGACTCCAGGACCCCAAAAAGAGTAATAGTCCAAGAAACGGGCCAGAATCAGCCCGAACTATGATTGTTGATGACCGACACATAAGCGCACCTTGGAGTTCGACAACCATGGAAATCGCTTTTCGGCCCAAAAACGGTGAGTAAGAGTCCATGAAACGGGCCAGAATCAGCCAAAACTGCAAGTGTTGATGACCAACACGTAAGCACACCTTGGGGTTCAACAACTATGAAAATTGCTTCGGGACCCCAAAACGGTGAATAATAGTCCACAAAACGGGTCAGAATTGGACAAAACCGTGAGTGTTGACGACGGACACATAAACGCACCCCGGGGTTCATCAGTCGTGGAAAGCGCTTTGGGTCCCCAGAACGCTGAGTAATAGTGCTCGAAACCGCGAGTAATAGTCCATGAAACGAAAATCGCTTTGGGACCCCAAAACGGTGAGTAATAGTCCATGAAACGGGCAGGAAACGGCCGAAACCGCGAGTGTTGATGATCGACACGTAAGCGCACCTTGGAGTTCGAGAACCATGGAAATCACTCCGGGACCCCGGAATGGTGAGTAATAGTGCATGAAGCGGGCCAGAATCGGCCAAAACTATGAGTGTTGATGATCAACACGTATACACACCTTGGGGTTCAACAACTATGGAAATCGCTTCGGTACCCGAAAACGATGAGTAATAGTCCATGAAAAGGGTCAGACTTGGACAAAACTGTGAGTGTTGACAACTGACACATAAACGCACCCCGGGGTTCATCAATCGTGGAAATCGCTCTGGGTCCCCAAAACGGCGAGTAATAGTCCACGAAACGGACAAGAATCGGCCAAATATGTGAGTGTTGATGATCGACACGTAAACGCACCCCGAGGTTCGTCAATCGTGGAAATGACTCCGGGACCCCAAAACAGAGTAATAGTCCAAGAAAGAGGCCAGAATCAGCCTGAATTGTGATTGTTGATGACCGACACGTAAGCGCACCTTGGAGTTCGACAACCATGGAAATCGCTTTGGGGCCCAAAAACGGTGAGTAATAGACCATGAAACGGGCCAGAATTGGCCACAACTGCAAGTGTTGATGACCAACACGTAAGCACACCTTGGGGTTCAACAACTATCAAAATCGCTTCGGGACCCCAAAAC
>NW_021315363.1:0-1037 GCF_002162155.2 Triticum dicoccoides | reverse complement strand
TCACCCCCAAACTGATGGACAAACTGAAGTAGTCAATAGAACGTTGTCTACTATGCTTAGGGCTGTTTTGAAGAATAATAAGAAAATGTGGGAGGAATGCTTGCCTCATATTGAATTTGCTTATAATCGTTCATTGCATTCTACTACTAAGATGTGCCCTTTTGAAGTTGTGTATGGTTTCCTACCTCGTGCACCTATTGATTTGTTGCCTCTTCCATCTTCGGAGAAGGTTAATTTTGATGCTAAACAACGTGCTGAATTGATTTTAAAAATGCATGTGTTAACTAAGGAAAACATTGAGCGTATGAATGCTAAATATAAACTTGCTGGAGATAAGGGTAGAAAACATGTTGTGTTTGCACCTGGAGATCTTGTTTGGTTACATTTGCGTAAGGATAGATTTCCTGATTTGCGCAAATCAAAGCTAATGCCACGTGCTGATGGTCCCTTTAAGGTGTTAGAGAAAATAAATGATAATGCATATAAACTTGAGCTGCCTGCAGATTTTGGGGTTAGTCCCACTTTTAACATTGCAGATTTGAAGCCTTATTTGGGTGAGGAAGGTGGACTTCCGTCGAGGACGACTTCATTTCAAGAAGGGGAGGATGATGAGGACATCAATACAATTGTTACACCCACAGGCCCTGCTGCTATACATACTGGACCAATTACTAGAGCTCGTGCACGCCAACTAAATTATCAGGTACTTTCGTTTCTTGGTAATGATTCTAATGTTCATGAGAATATGATGCTGCCTAAATTGGATACATTTGTTTTGCTTACAAATGAAGGGCCTAGCTTGGAGAAGGATGAACATTGGAGCAAGAACAAGCATGGAGATGATGGCATGCGCAAGGGGAACAAGAACGGAGTTACAAGTGATGATTTCAGGACTTTAAAGCCACCATAATGTGTGCATGAAGCCTTGGACGAAATATACAAGATGCCACTTCATAAATTTCGTCCCGAGGCTATTTTAGGTGCTGCGTCACCTTATTATTGGGCCAGGCCCATGTAATTTCGAAATACATAAGTAT
>NW_021315362.1:0-1566 GCF_002162155.2 Triticum dicoccoides | reverse complement strand
TTTGCAACCGCCACAACACTTCCAGACTTGTGAGAGGCCTCCTACGCAAGATTTGGCGGCATGCTAGCCCCCGGAGGCCGCCGGCCACAGCCGTAGGCGCGCGAAGGGCAATACGCGTAGAGGGAATTTTTTGGATACTTTTCCATCACCAAAAATTATGAAAAAATACCATCGTTCCTATAGCACATGTGCCCATGTCGTGCAAAAAAACTCTTGATTTTATCGCGCTCCGAGTATTTAGTAATATTGACGCCGCATCATTACCGCAGAACATCTACTACCGTGTCATCGCCGTCCATGAAGGGGGGGCCACGCACCGGAGACGCGTCCCGCCTCTTCGGACATGCCACCACACCACCGCGCATGTATGAGGGCCCGGTGCGACGCTCCGGTGGCATTGCTACCCCCCAGTGCCCCCGTCCCGCCTAACCCTGTAGCGTTTGACCACGGGATCTAGCCCTTTGACTTTGCACGGACGGGCTTTGACCAGTGGACCTCCCCACCCGGTTGTGTTAGGTCAGCCCATAGGAATACTTTGGAGCAACATCCGGGCCAAACCCACAGCAAGATCCCCTCCGTGTAGACCACATGCGTTCGTTTCCCCCCTCCAGGTGCCGGCGGCAGCACCGTCCGAGAGGGGGCACACCCCGGACACGCGTGCCGGGCCTTTGCAACCGCCACAACACTTCCAGAATTGTGAGAGGCCGCCTACGCAAGATTTGGCAGCATGCTAGCCCCCGGAGGCCGCCGGCCACAGCCGTAGACGCGCAAAGGGCAATCCGCGTAGAGGGAATTTTTCGGATACTTATCCATCACCAAAAATTATGAAAAAATACCATCGTTCCTATAGCACATGTGCCCACGTCATGCAAAAAACTCATGATTTTATCGCGCTCCAAGTATTTAGTAATATTGACGCCGCATCATTACCGCAGAACGTCTACTACCGTGTCATCGCCGTCCGTGAGTGGGTCCACGCACCGGAGACGCATCCCGCCTCTTCGGACATGCCACCACACCACCCCGCATGTATGAGGGCCCGATGCGACGCTCCGGTGGCACTGCTACCCCCAGTGCCCCCGTCCCGCCTAACCTTGTAGCGTTTGACCACGGGATCTAGCCCTTTGACTCTGCACGGACGGGCTTTGACCAGTGGACCTCCCCACCCGGTTGTGTTAGGTCAGCCCATAGGAACACTTTGGAGCAACATCCGGGCCAGACCCACATCAAGATCCCTTCGTGTAGACCCCACGCGTCCGTTTCCCCCCTCCAGGTGCCGGCGGCAGCGCCGTCCGTGAGGGGGGCACACCGCGGACACGCGTGCCAGGCGTTTGCAACCACCACAACACTTCCAGACTTGTGAGAAGCCGCCTACGCAAGATTTGGCGGCATGCTAGCCCCCGGAGGCCGACGGCCACAGCCGTAGACGCGCGAAGGGCAATCCGGGTAGAGGGAATTTTTCGGATACTTCTCCATCACCAAAAATTATGAAAAAATACCATCGTTCCTATAGCACATGTGCCCACGTCGTGCAAAAAAACTCTTGATTTTTTCGGATAGTAATAT
>NW_021315361.1:0-2056 GCF_002162155.2 Triticum dicoccoides | reverse complement strand
TACAATTTATTTAAGACTATACAGACATTATCCCATTGTATAATATTTGTAAAATATTGTTAAATACATATCTTTTGAAGTGCGTGAACATTTGTCAATATACCATGTACACTTTTGTAATGGTATATGTAGTTTTGCTGAATTACATGAACATTTTATTAACATTGTATAAGTTTTTCTATGTCACTAACATTTATTTAAATGCATGACATTTTTTAATATTGTCAACATTGTCTAAAAGATGTGCAATTATTTTTTACAATTTATTAACATTTTCAAATACATGGATAATTATTTTTAATCTAGAAAATTAAGTTTTGCAACAAGTGTTGTCCATATAATGTTTTTCAAAATAAAAACAGAAGTTAAAAACGAATGAGTGAAGCAGAGACCAAAAACAAACGTGCCTGCTGCTAGGGCCGGACTAATTTTTTTTTGAGACAGCTAGGGCCGGACTAATAATAATCAGAAGTGAAGACCGAGCCAGAAAAATGGGCCGGCCTATTCTGCCCAAGACCGTTTTTTTCTTTGTTTTTCTTCTCTTCTGTTTTTAGTCTCGTTTTCAGACCAAAAAAATATATTGCAAATATATTTTATGAAAAAAAAATACTATTTCTAAAAAAGTTTAGTCAATATAAAAATGGTCTATGTATATTAATAGAATGTTCATCATGTATTAACAAATATCAATGTATATATATGAAAATTAGAAAAAGTCAGCATATATTAAAAGAATATTCAATTTATATCACAGAATTGGTCATTATATATCAAAATTATATATTTTGTGGGCACTTGAAAAATGTACATCCTATACTAAATTGGAGAAACGCACCATCCTTTAATATTAGGTATAGATATAGATTTGATGCTCGTCCGCCAGAGAAAATGGGCTGGCTTATTCTGCCCTCGGCTGTTTTTCTGTGTTTTACTTCTCTTTTGTTTTTAGTTCCGTTTCCAATCCAAAAATATATTGCAACTATGTTTTAGCAAAAATCATCATTTAAAAAAATAAAAGTCTAGTCTATATAAAAATGTTCTGTGTATGTTCAGAAATGCTCATCATATATGAACAAATATCAATATAAATATTGAAATTAAAAAAATCATCGTATATATAAAGAATGTTCGATTTATATTATAGAAATGTGCATCAAATATCAGAACAAATGTTTGCTGTTTATTTGAAAAATGTACACCGAATACTAAATAATTTTCAGTGTGTATTATAAATTTTTCACGATACATTTGGAAACTATTGATGTTATATTACAAAAACTATGAAAAAAGAAAATGTGCAAAAAGAATAAAAAGAAGAAAAACCAAATCGAAAAAGGGATAAGAATAATTTTTTTACAGGAGAAACCCAAAACAGGGAACTTTTTTTTTGCGGGGGAACCCAAAACAGAGAACTGACACAAAATATCACAAAAAGTAAAAAAAAAACGTAAAACAAACTTGTAGTGAATGGACAAAAGTAAAAAACAAACAGAAAATGTACAGAAAAACAACCCAAAAAACGAGCACATATCGCGCTACGGAGAAAGAGTTGCCCCCTCTATTTGCCGCCCACGGGGGACGTAGGATTTCCCTGATTTGGTGCCTTAAATCGGAAATAGTGTTTCCCCCCCTTTTTTTTTGAGAAGACGCAAATAGTGTTTCCCGAACCAGGCTTACAGCTGTTTGCCAGAAGCAATGCAGAGTGGGGCTGGGTATAGAACTTTTCCTTCCTAAAAAAAAGAACTTTTCTGCTTTGCTCACTCCGATATATGCCTTCAGAACTATAAATATTGAAGTCCAGTTTAAAAAAATATATACATTGAAGTCTCTATATCTTGTTGTTGATATGTCGCTTATAATCAGGACAATTGTACATGTCAACGAACGCCTGATGCGTCTATGAAGCTATCAGTACAGTCTGACGTGAAGTACCGATGCAATTGTTCTTCTAATGATTTTTTTTGTTTTGTTATGGCAGCATGACCCTTTTATGGCATACTCGAAGGACAGCACAGTCAAGCGCAATTTACCGCTAATAAATCCATCAGAAAAAAAT
>NW_021315360.1:0-957 GCF_002162155.2 Triticum dicoccoides | reverse complement strand
CGCTAACCCTGCTTCTCAAGAGCAGGCCGAAGGCAGTGAAGCCAGGGATGTAAATCTGCCTCATCCTCCTTCACTAGCCGAGGTGATGATGGAAGCTGAGAGAAACAAGCGGGAGACAAACCGTTTGTTGGAGCGTATTGAACAGAATACAGCACACCATCAGAGGGCTAACGTGGTGTCACTCAGTGATTTTATCAAATTGCATCCACCCACGTTCCACCACTCCGTCGAGCCTCTCGACGCTGATGACTGGCTTCGCAGTATCTCCCATAAACTGCGTTCCGCGCTGGTAGCGGAGGCTGACAAGGTCACCTTTGCTGCATATCATCTTGAAGGCCCCGCCAGTCTATGGTGGGAGAATTATGGAGCTATGCGCCCAGCGGGCCATGTCACTACTTGGGCTGAATTCAGCGAGGCTTTCCGTGAACATCACATTCCGGAGGGTCTCATGGACCGTAAGCGTGAAGAATTTTGCAGTTTCACCCAAGGCCGACTTTCTGTGGATGCCTATAGCTGGGAGTTTGGTAATCTCGCCCGATATGCAACTGAGGAAGTGTCTACTGACGCCAAGAAGCAAGCAAGGTTCCGTAAGGGCCTTAGTCCTGAGCTTCGCCGTGACCTCCGTCTGCATGAGTGCACATCTTTTTCGAAACTTGTCAACAAAGCCATCAGTGCTGAAACTGGTCAGACTGACTATGACGCAACACGCAAGCATGGACGTGACACGGGTTCCTCATCCGGTGCTGGTCCTCAGAAGCGCCGCGTGTGGGTACCCAACACCGCCCTGCCACCCAGGTTCACACCGAGGCCATCCTTCCAGGCGCCTCGCCCCGTTCAACAGTCTGCTCCAGCCAAGCCCTATGGGGGTCCAACTAACAATGCTCCTCCACGTACCAGTTCCGTGACTTGTTTCAAGTGTGGGGAATCTGGTCACTATATGCGTGAGTGTCCCCAGAC
>NW_021315359.1:0-1672 GCF_002162155.2 Triticum dicoccoides | reverse complement strand
TGGATCAACTTGTGTCAACTTGTGTGTTTAGAGGTGCCCCTGCCTCAGTATATAAAGGAGCCAAGGGGGGAGGGTGCGCCGGCCAGGAGGAGGAGGCGCAGGAGGAGTCCTACTCCTACCGGGAGTAGGACTCCCCTCCAATCCTATTCCAACTAGGATTCCCAAGGGGGAAAGAGGGAGAGGGGTGGCCGGCCACCTCTCCTAGTCCTAATAGGACTAGGAGAAGGGGGGAGGCGCGCAGCCCCCTTGGGCTGCCCCTTTCTCCTTTCCACTAAGGCCCATGAAGGCCCATGTGGTTCCCGGGGGGTTCCGGTAACCTCCCGGTAACCCGGTAAAATCCCGATTTCACCCGGAACACTTCCGATGTCCAAACATAGGCTTCCAATATATCAATCTTTATGCCTCGACCATATCGAGACTCCTCGTCATGTCCGTGATCACATCCGGGACTCCGAACAACCTTCGGTACATCAAAATGCATAAACTCATAATATAACTGTCATCGTAACCTTAAGCGTGCGGACCCTACGGGTTCGAGAACAATGTAGACATGACCGAGACATGTCTCTGGTCAATAACCAATAGCGGGACCTGGATGCCCATATTGGCTCCTACATATTCTACGAAGATCTTTATCGGTCAGACCGCATAACAACATACGTTGTTCCCTTTGTCATCGGTATGTTACTTGCCCGAGATTCGATCGTCGGTATCCAATACCTAGTTCAATCTCGTTACCGGTAAGTCTCTTTACTCGTTCCGTAATACATCATCTCACAACTAACATATTAGTTGTAATGCTTGCAAGGCTTATGTGATGTGTATTACCGAGAGGGCCCAGAGATACCTCTCCGACAATCGGAGTGACAAATCCTAATCTCAAAATACGCCAACCCAACATCGACCATTGGAGACACCTGTAGTACTCCTTTATAATCACCCATTTACGTTGTGACGTTTGGTAGTACCCAAAGTGTTCCTCCGGTAAACGGGAGTTGCATAATCTCATAGTCATAGGAACATGTATAAGTCATGAAGAAAGCAATAGCAACATACTAAATGATCAGGTGCTAAGCTAATGGAATGGGTCATGTCAATCAGATCATTCTACTAATGATGTGACCTCGTTAATCAAATAACAACTCTTTGTTCATGGTTAGGAAACATAACCATCTTTGATTAACGAGCTAGTCAAGTAGAGGCATACTAGTGACACTCTGTTTGTCTATGTATTCACAGATGTATTATGTTTCCGGAAAATACAATTCTAGCATGAATAATAAACATTTATCATGATTATAAGGAAATAAATAATAACTTTATTATTGCCTCTAGGGCATATTTCCTTCAGTCTCCCACTTGCACTAGAGTCAATAATCTAGATTACACTGTAATGAATCTAACACCCATGGAGCTTTGGTGCTGATCATGTTTTGCTCGTGGAAGAGGCTTAGTCAATGGGTCTGCAACATTCAGATCCGTATGTATCTTGCAAATCTCTATGTCTCCCACCTGGACTAGATCCCGGATGGAGTTGAAGCGTCTCTTGATGTGTTTGGTCCTTTTGTGAAATCTGGATTCCTTTGCCAAGGCAATTGCACCAGTATTGTCACAAAAGATTTTCATTGGACCCGATGCACTAGGTATGACACCTAGATCGGATATGAACTCC
>NW_021315358.1:0-1673 GCF_002162155.2 Triticum dicoccoides | reverse complement strand
GAAACTTGTCAACAAAGCCATCAGTGCTGAAACTGGTCAGACTGACTATGACGCAACACGCAAGCATGGACGTGACACGGGTTCCTCATCCGGTGCTGGTCCTCAGAAGCGCCGCGTGTGGGTACCCAACACCGCCCTGCCACCCAGGTTCACACCGAGGCCATCCTTCCAGGCGCCTCGCCCCGTTCAACAGTCTGCTCCAGCCAAGCCCTATGGGGGTCCAACTAACAATGCTCCTCCACGTACCAGTTCCGTGACTTGTTTCAAGTGTGGGGAATCTGGTCACTATATGCGTGAGTGTCCCCAGACCAACCCCAATCAATCTGCTAAAGCTGTTGGCCGTGGCAAGCCGACAGGGAAAGTGTTTCATGCTAAACCGGTCACCGCTTCGCGTGGCCATGTCAACTGTATCTCTGCCGAAGAAGCTCAAGAGGATCCCAACGTCGTTCTCGGTACGCTTCTTGTTAACTGCCACTCGGCATCTGTCCTTTTCGATACAGGAGCCTCTCATTCTTTTATATCTGAAAATTATGCTCGCTTGCATAACATCGCATTCGGTGATATGCCAACCTCTATGGTAATTCAAACTCCGGGATCCAAATGGCAAACTTATAGAGTAAGCCATGGGAACGAAATCCAAGTCGACAGACTTGTTTTCCTTGCATCTTTGATAGCCCTTAAATCTTCAGATATTAATATCATTCTGGGTATGGACTGGATGTCGGCTCATCATGCCCAAATCGATTGCTTCTCTAGGACTGTTCAACTCACCCATCCTTCGGGGAAGATAGTCAATGTCTTGACCCGAATAGCCAAGCGACAATTATATTCTCTTAACGCCAGCCCTTTGCCAGACCTTGAGGACGTTCCGGTAGTCCGTGACTTCCCGGATGTCTTTCCAGAGGAATTGCCAGGTGTTCCACCTGACAGGGATGTTGAGTTTGTAATAGACCTCATTCCAGGAACCGTTCCGATTAATAGAAGACCTTATAAGATGGCACCCCTAGAACTAGCCGAACTTAATAAACAACTCGATGAGTCCTTGAAAAAGGGTTTCATCCGACCTAGCTCTTCTCCGTGGGCTTGCCCCGTCCTATTCGTCAAGAAGAAGGATGGTACAGACCGGATGGTTGTAGATTACCGACCTGTCAATTTGGTCACAATCAAGAACAAATATCCACTTCCCAGGATCAACGACCTGTACGATCAGCTCGCTGGATCCTCAGTCTTCTCCAAAATGGATTTGAGGTTGGGCTACCATCAAATCAAAATTAGAAACGGGGACATTCCTAAAACGGCCTTTGTTACTCGTTATGGCCAATACGAGTACACCGTCATGTCCTTCGGTTTAACCAACGCTCCAGCCACCTTTTCTCGGTTAATGAACTCAATCTTCATGGAGTATTTGGATAAATTCATCGTGGTTTACCTCGATGATATACTCATCTACTCCAAGAACGAGGAAGAACATGCCGAACATCTAAGGCTAGTGTTGCAGAAACTTCGAGAGCATCGCCTTTATGCCAAATTTTCTAAATGTGAATTCTGGTTGTCAGAAGTGACCTATCTGGGTCATGTAATATCTGGTAAAGGTATTGCTGTTAACCCTGAGCGAGTTCAAGCCGTCCTTAACTGGACTCCACCTGAATCGGTCAAGCAAGTTCGGAGCTTTC
>NW_021315357.1:0-988 GCF_002162155.2 Triticum dicoccoides | reverse complement strand
ATTTGAAATATTTAATAGCATTTAAATGCCCAAATGAAAATACTATATGATTTAATTCAGTGACCAAATATGTCCTGCAAAAATATAAACCATTTTTGGTAGATGCTTCCACCTCAAACCAGAAATGTTGAACATTTTTAGAGGACATTTTGAGTTCAATGAAAAAGGTTTTATTTTGACCCTAGTTGAATTCATTTGGTGCTAGGGCTTAGTCAATCCCCATCTCAGGTTTAAATGAAATTTAAACATGATGTAACACTCTAATGCATGCACTAGGCATTGTCAGAACTAGGGATGTGACAACTCACCCCCACTAAACAAGAATCTCGTCTCGAGATTCAAGCGTAGGGTAAGGTGAAAGGGGAACGCAAACTAGCATAATCTTCATGATCCAGTTGCACTTCAAATGGACGTTGATTCAATCACCATCTTTGTCTTGTCGTCTTGTTCTGAGAACTCCAACTAACATGACAACGAGAGGAAAGGAAAGACCCTAAAAGAATCGTTCTTCTCGAAGGTCGAACAACTCAGGATTAACTCACGGAATGAGACATAGCAACATTTCTCGAGCTGAGGGACGAAGCACACATCCATAAGAATGGAGTGAGGCAGATGACGAAGGTTCACTAGGTAGACAACAATTTCACGCTTAAGAAGGTGGTAAACGATTGTCAACGTAGCGAGAAGTTGAGTTTCCATGATGCCACAGCGGGACATCCTGGAGGAGGGTGATTCGTAAACTATTACCTTAAGTGGCAAAAAGAATTACCTTTGATATAGAGATCATTGAGACTCTCTATATCAGCCTAAGGCAAATCACAGCAATCGATTGGCGGGGGTCGGTAGAATGGCATACTCGGACTTGGATGATGTGGATTACCTTGTTGAAGACAACGCAATGGATAAATTTGCTTGTCACCGGAAATGGAGGAGACCCATGGTAGAATGGCACATTGGCGGTGCAAGCTGGGAACAAAATGCAAATGCT
>NW_021315356.1:35539-81004 GCF_002162155.2 Triticum dicoccoides | reverse complement strand
CTGGCTATCCTATTTTTAGGTGCTTCTGAGTGTTTTGAGACAGGTGCCATTATAGGAAGTTTTTTTTGACCCGTTTCCAGTTTTTGGGTCCGGGCAGTCAAAAAAAAAAAATTGGTCGAAAAAATTTCGTGCCCATCCTGTCAGTTTGAGCTAAGAAGAGTTTTGAGACACTCGCCATTATAGTGATTTTTGGCAAAAAAAAAAAGCAGCGCAAAAAAAAGAAGAGCGCAAAAAAAAAAGAGCGAAAAAAAAAATTCCAGAGTGTGCTTTTCCCTTGTTTACGTGCCGCGCCGTGATTTTGTTAGTGTTCTAGGCTCGCGTCTCTAGCACAGTCTAGCCTAGGACCAGCACAGTACCGTCGTTGAGCGTTTATTCAACTTTGCATCTCTGAATTGATTATTGCTGACCCTTTTTGCTACCATATTATAAGCCTTCCCAGCTCCACATACATCTACGTCGTGCGTTTGACTCTCCCTGGTAATCGCTCTATCCAAGCTTTGAGAGTTTTTGACTACAACGGTTGCCGATCAACGTCTGCTGCTGGGTAAGAACTGGTAAGAATTTGAGATTTGCTTGACGGATTTGTGACACCCACCACCACCACTTGTTCATAGTCTGTAGGATCATATTCTTGTGTGTTTCTATTGCTGCTAACCATGCCAGGATCACAAGCCGACGAGATTGACTGGGAGAATTTATCGAACAAGGAGCTTCATGATAAGTTTCAGCAAATGATGGCTGAACAGGTGCAAGATGTGCTGAACAATTTTGAAGAGGCCATGGAGAAGATCACTGGCCTTGAGAAGACGTTCGAAACAAAGCTCGATAACAAGTTTAATGAATTGCTCGCGCATCTTCCACCACCACCACCCGTTGCACCTAACGCACCTCTCCAACAACAACAACAACGACTACCTCCACGTCGCGAAGCAGACCTCCGCCGAGCAAGCCGTGTTCCTCTTGCGTTTGGCCAAACTGTTGGTGCTGCTCTTGATACTTCTGTGGCTCCTGCTGCTGATGCGGAGGAGGATGATTATGTGGGAGATTATGAGGATGAGGTTGATCAAAATCAACACTACGTGCAGCCACTTGTACCACCACCAGCAGGTCGACCTTAGGTATATATTCGTAATGGTAGGCCTGCACCACCACCTCAGGTACGAGATGATGTCCATATTCCTAAACTGAAATTGAATATTCCACCATTTGAGGGTAGATATGTTCCTGATATATATCTTACTTGGGAGTTAGAAACTGAACAACGATTTACATGTTTACAATATCCTGAGGAGAGACGAGTTGCTGCTGCCGTTTGTGCTTTCACTAGTTTTGCATGTGTATGGTGGTCTGAACATTGTAGATTATATCCTATTCCAACTACTTGGGCTGCTTTGAAAACTGCTATGCGTACGCGTTGGGTTCCACCATATTATCAACGTGAATTGCTTCAAAAATTGCAGCGTTTAAGACAAGGGAAAAATTCTGTAGAAGAATATTATCAGGAATTACAAACTGGCATGATTAGATGTGGTATTGTTGGAGAATGAAGCTATGCTTGCACGTTTTCTGGGTGGATTAAATAGAGAGATTCAGACCATTCTAGACTATAAGGAGTATACTAATATCACCCGTTTATTCCATCTTGCTTGTAAAGCTGAACGTTAAGTGCAGGATCGACAAGCATTGGGGCGAACTAACTTTTCTGTACGCCGACCTTCATCATGGACACCACGTGCATCTTCTACTTCAACTGCACCAGCACCTCCATCCGGTGCCACCTCCCGCCGTGATACAAGAAAACAGGCACAACCACCATTATCTGCCAAGAGCGCACCTGCGGGGCCTGCACAGCGTTCTTCTTCTTCCATGGCATCAACGGGGCACACAAGTGATATTATTTGTCGTCGTTGTAAGGGAGGAGGTCATTATGCGAGAGAATGCAAATCTCCGCGTGTGATGATTGCTACCGCGGATGGTGGATATGAGTCCGCTAGTGACTATGATGAGGAGACTTTGGCTCTTATTACACGTGAAGAACATGGTGGAGATGATTCTGATCATGAGACGCAATACATGGCTCCTGAAGACGCTGACAGGTATGAATGTTTAGTTGCTCAACGTGTTTTGAGTGTGCAGGTCACACAAGCTGAGCAAAATCAGAGGCACAATTTGTTCCATACCAAGGGAGTTGTGAAAGAACGTTATGTGCGCGTCATCATAGATGGAGGGAGCTGCAACAACTTGGCTAGCATGGAGATGGTGGAGAAGCTTTCTCTCACCACAAGACCACATCCACATCCTTACTACATCCAATGGTTCAACAACAGCGGCAAGGTTAAGGTAACACGTACTGTTCATGTGCATTTTAGTATCTCTACATATACTGATTATGTTGATTGTGATGTGGTACCTATGCAAGCATGTTCCTTATTACTTGGTAGACCATGGCAATTTGATAAAAATTCTGTACACCATGGTAGAAACAATCACTATACTCTTGTTCATAAGGATAAAAATATTACTTTGCTACCTATGACTCCTGATTCCATTTTGAAAGATGATATTAATAGAGCTAATAAAGCAAAACAGGAGACGAATAAGAGTGAAAATCAGAATGTGGCAAAAGAATTTGAGCAGCAAATGAAGCCTAATAATAAACCATCTAGTGTTGCTTCTGAAATTAAATTGAAAAGTGCATGTTTATTTGCCACCAAATCTGATATTGATGAGCTAGATTTCAGCAAATCTGTTTGCTATGCTTTTGTGTGCAAAGAGGCATTATTTTCATTCGAGGACGTGCCTTCCTCTTTGCCTCCTGCTGTCACTAACATTTTGCAGGAGTTCGCTGACGTCTTTCCACAAGACGTGCCACCGGGATTACCGCCTATTCGAGGGATTGAGCATCAGATTGACTTAATTCCCGGTGCTTCACTGCCAAACCGTGCACCATACCGTACCAATCCAGAGGAGACGAAGGAGATTATGCGCCAAGTACAAGAGCTTCTCGACAAAGGTTATATACGCGAATCCCTTAGTCCTTGTGCGGTTCCTATTATTCTAGTGCCGAAAAAGGATGGTACATCACGTATGTGTGTTGATTGTAGAGGCATTAATAATATTACTATTTGTTATCGTCATCCTATTCCTAGGCTAGATGATATGCTTGATGAATTGAGTGGCTCTACAATATTCTCCAAAGTTGATTTGCGTAGTGGCTACCATCAAATTCGTATGAAATTGGGAGATGAATGGAAAACAGCATTTAAAACTAAGTTTGGATTATATGAGTGGTTAGTCATGCCTTTTGGGTTAACTAATGCACCTAGTACTTTCATGAGATTAATGAACGAAGTTTTACGTGCTTTCATTGGACGATTTGTGGTAGTTTACTTTGATGACATACTGATTTATAGCAGATCTTTGGAAGAACATTTGGAACATTTACGTGCTGTTTTTATTGCTCTACATGATGCATGTTTGTTTGGTAACCTTGGGAAGTGCACCTTTTGCACCGACCGAGTATCTTTTCTTGGCTATGTTGTTACTCCACAGGGAATTGAAGTTGACAAAGCCAAGATTGAAGCTATTGAGAGTTGGCCGCAGCCCAAAACGGTCACACAAGTGAGGAGTTTTCTTGGCCTCGCTGGATTCTATAGGCGTTTTGTGAGAGATTTCAGCACCATTGCTGCACCTCTCAACGAGCTTACAAAGAAGGATGTGCCTTTTGTTTGGGGTACCGCACAGGAAGAAGCCTTCACGGTATTGAAAGATAAGTTGACACATGCTCCTTTACTCCAACTTCCTGATTTTAATAAGACTTTTGAGCTTGAATGTGATGCTAGTGGAATTGGATTAGGAGGTGTGTTATTACAAGATGGCAAACCTGTTGCATACTTTTCTGAAAAATAGAGTGGGCCTAGTCTGAATTATTCTACTTATGATAAAGAATTATATGCTCTTGTTCGGACTTTAGAAACATGGCAACATTATTTATGGCCCAAAGAGTTTGTTATACATTCTGATCATGAATCTTTGAAACATATTAAAAGTCAAGCTAAACTGAATCGTAGACATGCTAAATGGGTTGAATTCATTGAGACTTTCCCTTATGTCATTAAACACAAGAAGGGAAAAGAAAATGTTATTGCTGATGCATTGTCTCGTCGCTATACTATGCTTTCACAACTTGACTTCAAAATATTTGGTTTGGAGACCATCAAAGATCAATATGTGCATGATGCTGATTTTAAAGATGTAATGCAGAATTGTAAAGAAGGAAGAATGTGGAACAAGTTTGTCGTTAACGATGGATTTGTGTTTCGTGCTAACAAGCTATGCATTCCAGCTAGCTCTGTTCGTCTTTTGTTGTTGCAGGAAGCGCATGGAGGAGGATTAATGGGACATTTTGGCGTGAAGAAGACGGAGGACGTACTTGCTACACATTTCTTTTGGCCAAAGATGAGACGGGATGTTGAGCGTTTTATTGCTCGATGCACTACATGTCAAAAAGCTAAGTCACGACTCAATCCTCATGGTTTATATATGCCTTTGCCTGTACCTAGTGTTCCTTGGGAGGATATATCTATGGATTTTGTTTTAGGTTTACCTCGAACAAAGAAGGGGAGGGATAGCATATTTGTTGTCGTGGATAGATTCTCGAAAATGGCACACTTTATACCATGTCATAAAAGCGATGATGCTGTTAATGTTGCTGATTTGTTCTTTCGTGAAATTATTCGCTTGCATGGTGTGCCAAATACTATTGTTTCAGATCGTGATACTAAATTTCTTAGCCACTTTTGGAGATGTTTATGGGCTAAGTTGGGGACTAAACTGCTTTTTAGTACTACTTGTCACCCCCAAACTGATGGACAAACTGAAGTAGTCAATAGAATGTTGTCTACTATGCTTAGGGCTGTTTTGAAGAATAATAAGAAAATGTGGGAGGAATGCTTGCCTCATATTGAATTTGCTTATAATAGTTCATTGCATTCTACTACTAAGATGTGCCCTTTTGAAGTTGTGTATGGTTTCCTACCTCGTGCACCTATTGATTTGTTGCCTCTTCCATCTTCGGAGAAGGTTAATTTTGATGCTAAACAACATGCTGAATTGATTTTAAAAATGCATGAGTTAACTAAGGAAAACATTGAGCGCATGAATGCTAAATATAAACTTGCTGGAGATAAGGGTAGAAAACATGTTGTGTTTGCACCTGGAGATCTTGTTTGGTTACATTTGCGTAAGGATAGATTTCCTGATTTGCGCAAATCAAAGTTAATGCCACGTGCTGATGGTCCCTTTAAGGTGTTAGAGAAAATAAATGATAATGCATATAAACTTGAGCTGCCTGCAGATTTTGGGGTTAGTCCCACTTTTAACATTGCAGATTTGAAGCCTTATTTGGGTGAGGAAGATGAACTTCCGTCGAGGACGACTTCATTTCAAGAAGGGGAGGATGGATTTCGTGGCCCTTGGTGGAGGGGTCCGAAATCAACCCTATCTCTTGTTTCCCCACACATACGGACTCTAAAAATAGCCTATACTTATGTATTTCGAAATTACATGGGCCTGGCCCAATAATAAGGTGACGCAGCACCTAAAATAGCCTCGGGACGAAATTTATGAAGTGGCATCTTGTATATTTCGTCCAAGGCTTCATGCACCCATTATGGTGGCTTCAAAGTCCTGAAATCATCACTTGTAACTCCGTTCTTGTTTCCCTTGCGCATGCCATCATCTCCATGCTTGTTCTTGCTCCAATGTTCATCCTTCTCCAAGCTAGGCCCTTCATTTGTAAGCAAAACAAATGTATCCAATTTAGGCAGCATCATATTCTCATGAACATTAGAATCATTACCAAGAAACGGAAGTACCTGGTAATTTAGTTGGCGTGCACGAGCTCTAGTAATTGGTCCAGTATGTATAGCAGCAGGGGCTGTGGGTGTAACAATTGTATTGATGTCCTCATCATATACCACCACCATATATCCACCACCAATCCGAGTTCCTTGCATATTAGGTTTGTTTTCGAGATCCATCTAGATTCCGATTCGTGTTTCCTTGCCGGAGTAGGTTTCGGAAAAAAAAAAGAGTCGGGTAGCCACGCTCCGTTTAGGCCCAAAATTTTTCGAAAACGCATTTTTCGAAAAAATTTCTGGCTATCCTATTTTCAGGTGTTTCTGAGTGTTTTGAGACAGGTGCCATTATAGGAAGTTTTTTTTTGACCCGTTTCCAGTTTTTGGGTCCGGGCAGTCGAAAAAAAAAATTGGTGGAAAAAATTTCGTGCCCATCCTGTCCGTTTGAGCTAGGAAGAGTTTTGAGACACTCGCCATTATAGTGATTTTTCGCAAAAAAAAAGCAGCGCAAAAAAAAGAGCGCAAAAAAAAGGAGCGAAAAAAAATTCAGAGTGTGCTTTTCCCTTGTTTACGTGCCGCGCCGTGATTTTGTTGGTGTTCTAGGCTCGCGTCTCTAGCACAGTCTAGCCTAGGACCAGCACAGTACCGTCGTTGAGCGTTTATTCAACTTTGCATCTCTGAATTGATTATTGCTGACCCTTTTTGCTACCATACTATAAGCCTTCCCAGCTCCACATACATCTACGTCGTGTGTTTGACTCTCCCTGGTAATCGCTCTATCCAAGCTTTGAGAGTTTTTGACTACAACGGTTGCCGATCACCGCCTGCTGCTGGGTAAGAACTGGTAAGAATTTGAGATTTGCTTGACGGATTTGTGATACACCACCACCACTTCTTAGTAGTCTGTAGGATCATATTCTTGTGTGTTTCTATTGCTGCTAACCATGCCAGGATCACAAGCCGACGAGATTGACTGGGAGAACTTATCGAACAAGGAGCTTCATGATAAGTTTCAGCAAATGATGACTGAACAGGTGCAAGATGTGCTGAATAATTTTGAAGAGGCCATGGAGAAGATCACTGGCCTTGAGAAGACGTTCGAAACAAAGCTCGATAACAGATTTAATGAACTGCTTGCGCGTCTTCCACCACCGGCTGCACCTGTCGCACCTCTGCAACAACAACAACTACGCCCCCTTCCGAATCAGTATGGACGAGCACAGTGTGTTCCTATTGAGCCAGGACAAAATTCTGGTGCCGCTGCTACTGCTGTTGGTGTTTCTTTGGCTCCTGCTACTGCTGCTGCTGGTACCCAGGAGGATGATGAGTATGCGGGCGATTATGAGGATGAGGTTGATCAAAATCAGATCTACGAGCAGCCACCAGCACCACCACCAGCAGGTCGACCTCAGGTATATATTCGTAATGGTAGGCCTGCACCACCACCTCAGGTACGAGATGATGTCCATATTCCTAAACTGAAATTGAATATTCCACCATTTGAGGGTAGATATGTTCCTGATATATATCTTACTTGGGAGTTAGAAACTGAACAACGATTTACATGTTTACAATATCCTGAGGAGAGACGAGTTGCTGCTGCTGTTTGTGCTTTCACTAGTTTTGCATGTGTATGGTGGTCTGAACATTTTAGATTATATCCTATTCCAACTACTTGGGCTGCTTTGAAAACTGCTATGCGTACGCGTTGGGTTCCACCATATTATCAACGTGAATTGCTTCAAAAATTGCAGCGTTTAAGACAAGGGAAAAATTCTGTAGAAGAATATTATCAGGAATTACAAACTGGCATGATTAGATGTGGTATTGTTGAGGAGAATGAAGCTATGCTTGCACGTTTTCTAGGTGGATTAAATAGAGAGATTCAGACCATTCTAGACTATAAGGAGTATACTAATATCACTCGTTTATTCCATCTTGCTTGTAAAGCTGAACGTGAAGTGCAGGATCGACAAGCATTGGGGCGAACTAACTTTTCTGCAGGCCGACCTTCATCATGGACACCACGTGCATCTTCTACTTCCACTGCACCAGCACCTCCATCCGGTGCCACCTCCAGCCGTGATACAAGAAAACAGGCACAACCACCATTATCTGCCAAGAGCGCACCTGCGGGACCTGCACAGCGTTCTTCTTCTTCCATGGCATCAACAGGGCACACAAGTGATATTATTTGTCGTCGTTGTAAGGGAGGAGGTCATTATGCGAGAGAATGCAAATCTCCGCGTGTGATGATTGCTACCGCGGATGGTGGATATGAGTCCGCTAGTGACTATGATGAGGAGACATTGGCTCTTATTACACGTGAAGAACATGGTGGAGATGATTCTGATCATGAGACGCAATACATGGCTCCTGAAGACGCTGATAGGTACGAATGTTTAGTTGCTCAACGTGTATTGAGTGTGCAGGTCACTCAAGCTGAGCAAAATCAGAGGCACAATTTGTTCCATACCAAGGGAGTTGTGAAGGAACGTTCTGTGCGCGTCATAATAGACGGAGGGAGCTGCAACAACTTGGCTAGCATGGAGATGGTGGAGAAGCTTTCTCTCACCACAAGACCACATCCACATCCTTACTACATCCAATGGTTCAACAACAGTGGCAAGGTTAAGGAAACACGTACTGTTCGTGTGCATTTTAGTATCTCTACATATGCTGATTATGTTGATTGTGATGTGGTACCTATGCAAGCATGTTCCTTATTACTTGGTAGACCATGGCAATTTGATAAAAATTCTGTACACCATGGTAGAAACAATCACTATACTCTTGTTCATAAGGATAAAAATATTACTTTGCTTCCTATGACTCCTGATTCCATTTTGAAAGATGATATTAATAGAGCTAATAAAGCAAAACAGGAGACGAATAAGAGTGAAAATCAGATTGTGGCAAAAGAATTTGAGCAACAAATGAAGCCTAATAATAAACCATCTAGTGTTGCTTCTGAAATTAAATTGAAAAGTGCATGTTTATTTGCCACCAAATCTGATATTGATGAGCTAGATTTCAGCAAATCTGTTTGCTATGCTTTTGTGTGCAAAGAGGCATTATTTTCATTCGAGGACGTGCCTTCCTCTTTGCCTCCTGCTGTCACTAACATTTTGCAGGAGTTCGCTGACGTCTTTCCACAAGACGTCCCACCGGGATTACCGCCTATTCGAGGGATTGAGCATCAAATTGACTTAATTCCCGGTGCTTCACTGCCAAACCGTGCACCATACCGTACCAATCCAGAGGAGACGAAGGAGATTATGCGTCAAGTACAAGAGCTGCTCGACAAAGGTTATATACGCGAATCCCTTAGTCCTTGTGCTGTTCCTATTATTCTAGTGCCGAAAAAGGATGGTACATCACGTATGTGTGTTGATTGTAGAGGCATTAATAATATTACTATTCGTTATCGTCATCCTATTCCTAGGCTAGATGATAGAGGCAAAGGTGTCCCGTCTTTCGATGAGATGGTGGATTTCGCTTTGGTGGAAGTCGACTTTGACGATCCGACTACGAACGTGTGAGGACGTCGCGCCTTAGCAATCGCTAAACCAACTCCGAGAGGTTATTGACCACGCCGGAGCACGATCAACCTGACCACGAGGGTCTGTTTCCTGCGAGCAAACGAAGAACAAGCAAGAAACTAAGATTGCAATCTGGATATTGCGAATATAAGATGAAAGCTTTATTGATCAAGGTGGGGTTCTGTGACGCCTTTGTCTGGTCGTTGAACACAAACGAAGTACGCGAAGTTGCAGCTATGGCGAACTTTTAATCTAAACAAAACCCAAAGTCTAAACGATGCCCTAAGGGCTGTATATATGGAGGAAGAGGGGGGAATTTCGTGGCCCTTGGTGGAGGGGTCCGAAATCAACCCTATCTCTTGTTTCCCCACACATACTGACTCTAAAAATAGCCTATACTTATGTATTTCGAAATTACATGGGCCTGGCCCAATAATAAGGTGACGCAGCACCTAAAATAGCCTCGGGACGAAATTTATGAAGTGGCATCTTGTATATTTCGTCCAAGGCTTCATGCACCCATTATGGTGGCTTCAAAGTCCTGAAATCATCACTTGTAACTCCGTTCTTGTTCCCCTTGCGCATGCCATCATCTCCATGCTTGTTCTTGCTCCAATGTTCATCCTTCTCCAAGCTAGGCCCTTCATTTGTAAGCAAAACAAATGTATCCAATTTAGGCAGCATCATATTCTCATGAACATTAGAATCATTACCAAGAAACGAAAGTACCTGGTAATTTAGTTGGCGTGCACGAGCTCTAGTAATTGGTACAGTATGTATAGCAGCAGGGGCTGTGGGTGTAACAACTGTATTGATGTCCTCATCACGTTGTGTTCAGTTGGCACCTCATCGTCCTTGCGGATCGAGATGGAGTGTACATTGTACTTGTGACGCATCTCTGACGTTGTGTTGAGTCGACACCTCGTCATCCTGGCGGATCGAGATGGAGCGTACGTTGTACTTGTGACATAGCTCAGAGGATCTTTGTGACTTAGGCGAGTACGGGGTCGCAGCTAAGCTTCCGAGTGGGAGGATCACTCTCCACTCGGAGTGTTTTTAACTTAGGCAAGTACGGGGTCGCAGCTAAACCCCCGAGTGGGAGGATTTCTCTCCACTCGGAGTGTTTTTAACATAGGCGAGTAAGGGGTCGCAGCTAAGCCCTCGAGTGAGAGGATAGCTCTCCACTCGGAGTGTTTTTTAACTTAGGTGAGTACGGTGTCACAGCTAAGCTCCCAAGTGGTAGGATTGCTCTCCACTCAGAGTGTTTTTAAGCTTAGGCGAGTTCGGGGTCGCGGCTAAGCCCCCGAGTGGGAGGATTGCTCTCCACTCGGAATGTTTTTTAACTGACGCGATGTAGCGACCAGACCTCAAACAGTCTGATGTCTGTGCATCAGTGTCATCCCTGGATCAGTAATGCTGACACGCACAGTACTTGAAGGATTTATAACAGAGTAGCAATCACACACTTATTACATCGAATGTCTCAAAAGAGAGCTTATCACAATAAATATGGCTTAAGGCCATCTAATAACGATAACAACGGAAGGCTTGGAAGATAAAGCGAGTCCATCAACTCCAACGGCATCACTGAGTATAAGACCACGACCTAAGGCACCTTACTCGTCGTCTGAAAAAGTATGCAACATGAACGTTGCAGCCCGGAAACGGGTCAGCACATGGAATATGCTGGCATGTAACACATAGAGGGTAATGAAAAGAATAATGCTATACTACATGCATATATGGCTGGTGGAAAGCTCTTTGGTTACAGTTTTGCATAAAGCCAATTTTTTCCTACAACAAAGGGATAAATTTATTTAACTATCATGGTGGTTGTTAAACATTGAGAAGGTTCACCCAACTCAATCCCAATTAAGTATCATCATTAAACCCAACAAAATTAAATAAAGTAACATGATGAGATTCACATGATAATCCAAGTACTAGATACTCAAAACGTCCATAACCGGGGACACGGCTAACCATGATTAGTTTATACACTCTGCAGAGGTTTGCGCACTTTTCCCCGCAAGACTCGATCTCCTCCGATGGGATTCTTGCACTACATGGTGTTTGAGAAACAGATGACCCATACATAGTCTTTCAGAAGCATTTGCACCTTATGATGGGTAGACAGTTACACCTAATTTCCCATACATCTGCTAGTCTACCACTGTAAGAGTTCACACGACTTAATCAACTATGCTAGAGCCCATAGTAGCTTGCGGCTGCACACGGAAGTTTCTAGCATGAATAATCTCATGGTCCCTTTGAGCCTGGGTGACGGTCCATAAAGAAAAACAACAGGTAAACACTGGAATCCCAGGTGCCTCAATCCACCCAGATGTGTATTAAAGTTGCCACCTTAAGTAAACCATTAATTAGCAATCTCACATCTATAATGGATACTGATAGAGGCAACGGTGTCCCGTCTTTCGATGAGATGATGGATATCGCTTTGGTGGAAATCGACTTTGATGATCTGACTACGAACGTGCGAGGACGTCGCGCCTTAGCAATCGCTAAACCAACTCCGAGAGGTTATTGACCACGCCGGAGCACGATCAACCTGACCACGAGGGTCTGTTTCCTGCGAGCAAACAAAGAACAAGCAAGAAACTGAGATTGCAATCTGGATATTGCGAATATAAGATGAAAGCTTTATTGATCAAGGTGGGGTTCTGAGACATCTTTGTCTGGTCGTTGAACACAAACGAAGTACGCGAAGTTGCAGCTATGGCGAACTTTAATCTAAACAAAACCCAAAGTCTAAACGGTGCCCTAAGGGCTGTATATATGGAGGAAGAGGGGGTGAATTTCGTGGCCCTTGGTGGAGGGGTCCGAAACTAATCCTATCTCTTGTTTACCCACACATACGGACTCTAAAAATAGCCTATACTTATGTATTTCGAAATTACATGGGCCTGGCCCAATAATAAGGTGACGCAGCACCTAGAATAGCCTCTGGACGAAATTTATGAAGTGGCATCTTGTATATTTCGTCCAAGGCTTCATGCACTCATTATGGTGGCTTCAAAGTCCTGAAATCATTACTTGTAACTCCATGCTTGTTCTTGCTCCAATGTTCATCCTTCTCCAAGCTAGCCCCTTCATTTGTAAGCAAAACAAATGTGTCCAATTTAGGCAGCATCATATTCTCATGAACATTAGAATCATTACCAAGAAATGAAAGTACCTGATAATTTAATTGGCGTGCACGAGCTCTAGTAATTGGTCTAGTATATGTAACAGGAGGGGCTGTGGGTGTAAAAATGGTATTGATGTCCTCATCATCCTCCCCTTCTTGAAATGAAGTCGTCCTCGACGGAAGCTCATCTTCCTCACCCAAATAAGGCTTCAAATCTGCAATGTTAAAAGTGGGACTAACCCCAAATTCTGCAGGCAACTCAAGTTTATATGCATTATCATTTATTTTCTCCAACAACTTAAAAGGACCATCAACATGTGGCATTAACTTTGATTTGCGCAAATCAGGAAATCTATCCTTACGCAAATGTAACCAAACAAGATCTCCAGGTGCAAACACAAGATGTTTTCTACCCTTATCTCCAGCAAGTTTATATTTAGCATTCATACACTCAATGTTTTCCTTAGTTAACTCATGCATTTTTAAAATCAATTCAGCACGTTGTTTAGCATCAAAATTAACCTTCTCCGAAGATAGAAGAGGCAACAAATCAATAGGTGCATGAGGTAGGAAACCATACACAATTTCAAAAGGGCACATCTCAGTAGTAGAATGCAATGAACGATTATAAGCAAATTCAATATGAGGCAAGCATTCTTCCCACATTTTCTTATTATTCTTCAAAACAGCCCTAAGCATAGTAGACAATGTTCTATTGACTACTTCAATTTGTCCATCAGTTTGGGGGTGACAAGTAGTACTAAAAAGTAGTTTAGTCCCCAATTTAGCCCATAAACATCTCGAAAAGTGGCTATGAAATTTAGTATCACAATCTGAAACAATAGTATTGGGCACACAATGCAAGCGAATAATTTCACGAAAGAACAAATCAGCAACATTAACGGCATCGTCGCTTTTATGACATGGTATAAAGTGTGCCATTTTCGAGAATCTATCCACGACAACAAATATGCTATCCCTCCCCTTCTTTGTTCGAGGTAAACCTAAAACAAAGTCCATAGATATATCCTCCCAAGGAACACTAGGTACAGGCAAAGGCATATATAAACCATGAGGATTGAGTCGTGACTTAGCTTTTTGACATGTAGTGCAGCGAGCAATAAAACGCTCAACATCCTGTCTCATCTTTGGCCAAAAGAAATGTGTAGCAAGTACGTCCTTCGTCTTCTTCACGCCAAAGTGTCCCACTAATCCTCCTCCATGCGCTTCCTGCAACAACAAAAGACGAACAGAGCTAGCTGGAATGCATAGCTTGTTAGCATGAAACACAAATCCATCATTAACGACGAACTTGTTCCATGTTCTCCCTTCTTTACAATTCTGCAATGCATCTTTAAAATAAGCATCATGCACATATTGATCTTTTAACCAAACAAAAGATCAAGTTTTGAAAGCATAGTATAGCGACGAGACAATGCATCAGCGATAACATTTTCTTTACCCTTCTTGTGTTTAATAACATAAGAGAAAGTCTAAATGAATTCAACCCATTTAGCATGTCTACAATTCAGTTTAGCTTGACTTTTAATATGTTTCAAAGATTCATGGTCAGAATGTATAACAAATTCTTTGGGCCATAAATAATGGTTCCATGTCTCTAAAGTCCGAACGAGAGCATATAATTCTTTATCATAAGTGGAATAATTCAGACTAGGCCCACTCAATTTTTCAGAAAAATATGCAACAGGTTTGCCATCTTGTAATAACACACCTCCTAATCCAATTCCACTAGCATCACATTCAAGCTCAAAAGTCTTATTAAAATCAGGAAGTTGGAGTAAAGGAGCATGTGTCAACTTATCTTTCAATACCGTGAGGGCTTCTTCCTGTGCGGTACCCCAAACAAAAGGCACATCCTTCTTTGTAAGCTCATTGAGAGGTGCAGCAATGGTGCTGAAATCTCTCACAAAACGCCTATAGAATCCAGCAAGGCCAAGAAAACTCCTCACTTGTGTGACCGTTTTGGGTTGTGGCCAACTCTCAATAGCTTCAATCTTGGCTTTATCAACTTCAATTCCCTGTGGAGTAACAACGTAGCCAAGAAAAGACACTCGGTCGGTGCAAAATGTGCACTTCCCAAGGTTACCAAACAAATGTGCATCACGTAGAGCAATAAAAACATCACTTAAATGTTCCAAATGTTCCTCCAAAGTTCTGTTATAAATCAATATGTCATCAAAGTAAACTACCACAAATCGTCCAATGAAAGCAAGTAAAACTTTGTTCATTAATCTCATGAAAGTACTAGGTGCATTAGTTAACCCAAAAGGCATGACTAACCACTCATATAATCGAAACTTAGTTTTAAATGCTGTTTTCCATTCATCCCCCAATTTCATACGAATTTGATGGTATCCACTATGCAAATCAACTTTGGAGAATATTGTAGAGCCACTCAATTCATCAAGCATATCATCTAGCCTAGGAATAGGATGACGATAACGAATAGTAATATTATTAATTCCTCTACAATCAACACACATATGCGATGTACCATCCTGTTTTGGCACTAAAATAATAGGAACATCACAAGGACTAAGGGATTCACGTATATAACCTTTGTCGAGAAGCTCTTGTACTTGACGCATAATCTCCTTCGTCTCCTCTGGATTGGTACGGTATGGTGCACGGTTGGGTAGTGATGCACCGGGAATTAAGTCAATTTGATGTTCAATCCCTCAAATAAGTGGTAATCCCGGTGGCACGTCTTGTGGGAAGACGCGAACTCCTGCAAAATGTTAGTGACAGCAGGGGACAAAGAGGAAGGCACGTCCTCGAATGAAAATAATGTCTCTTTGCACACAAAAGCATAGCAAACAGATTTGCTAAAATCTAGCTCATCAATATCAGATTTAGTGGCAAATAAACATGCACTTTTCAATTTAATTTCAGAAGCAACACTAGATGGTTTATTCTTAGGCTTCATTTGTTGCTCAAATTCTGTTGCCACAATCTGATTTTCACTCTTATTCTTCTCCTGTTTTGCTTTATTAGCTCTATTAATATCATCTATCAAAATGGAATCAGGAGTCATAGGAAGCAAATTAATATTTTTATCCTTATGAACAAGAGTATACTGATTGTTTCTACCATGGTGGACAGAATTTTTATCAAATTGCCATGGTCGACCAAGTAATAAGGAACATGCTTGCATAGGTACCACATCACAATCAACATAATCAGCATATGTAGAGATACTAAAATGCACACGAACAGTACGTGTTACCTTAACCTTGCCACTGTTGTTGAACCATTGGATGTTGTAAGGATGTGGATGTGGTCTTATGGTGAGAGAGAGCTTCTCCACCATTTCCATGCTAGCCAAGTTGTTGCAGCTCCCTCCGTCTATGATGACGCGCACAGAACGTTCCTTCACAACTCCCTTTGTATGGAACAAATTATGCCTCTGATTTTGCTCAGCTTGTGTAACCTGCACACTCAAAACACGTTGAGCAACTAAACATTCGTACCTGTCAGTGTCTTCAGGAGCCATGTATTGCGTCTCATGATCAGAATCATCTCCACCGTGTTCTTCACGTGTAATAAGAGCCAACGTCTCCTCATCATAGTCACTAGCGGACTCATACCCACCATCCTCAGTTGCAATCATCACACGCTGAGATTTGCATTCTCTCGCGTAATGACCTCTTCCCTTACAACGATGCCAAATAATATCACTTGTGTGCCCAGTTGATGCCATGGAAGAAGAAGAGCTCTGTGTAGGCCCGACAGGTGCGCTCTCGGCAGATAGTGGTGGTTGTGCCTGCTTTCTTGTATCACGGCTGGAGGTGGCACCTAATGGAGGTGCTGGTGCAGTGGAAGTAGAAGATGCACGCAGTGTCCATGATGAAGGTCGACCTGCAGAAAAGTTAGTTCGCGCCAATGCTTGTCGATCCTGTACTTCACGTTCAGCTTTACAAGCAAGATGGAATAAATGAGTGATATTAGTATACTCCTTATACTCTAGAATGGTCTGAATCTCTCTATTTAGTCCACCCATAAAACATGCAAGCATAGGTTCATTCTCCTCAACAATACCACATCTAATCATGCCAGTTTGTAATTCCTGATAATATTCTTCTACAGAATTTTTTCCTTGTCTCAAACGTTGCAATTTTTGAAGCAATTCACGTTGATAATATGGTGGAACTCAACGAGTACGCATAGCAGTTTTCAAAGCAGCCCAAGTAGCTGGAACAGGATATAATCTACAATGTTCAGACCACCAAACACATGCAAAGCTAGTGAAAGCACAAACAGCAGCAGGAACACGTCTCTCCTCAGGATATTGTAAACATGTAAATCGTTGTTCAGTTTCTAACTCCCAAGTAAGATATATATCAGGAACATATCTACCCTCAAATGGTGGAATATTCAATTTCAGTTTAGGGAGATGGTCATGATCTCGTACCTGAGGGGGAGCCCTAACATTGCCATTATTTGCATGTGGACGACCTGGTTGTTGTGGTGCTGGTGGTTGCACGTAGTTCTGATTTTGATCAACCTCATCCTCGTAATCTCCCGCATAATCATCCTCCTCCCCATCGGCAGCAGGAGCCACAGAATTATCAACAGCAGCACCAACAGTTTGGCCAGGCTGAAGAGGAACACGGCTCGCTCGGCGGAGGGTTGTTTCACGATGTGGAGGTTGTCGTAGTCGTTGTTGTTGTTGTTGAAGAGGTGCGGCAGGTGCAGCCGGTGGTGGAAGACATGCAAGCAGTTCATTAAATCTGTTATCGAGCTTTGTTTCGAACGTCTTCTCAAGGCCAGTGATCTTCTCCATGGCCTCTTCAAAATTGTTCAGCACATCTTGCACCTGTTCAGTCATCATTTGCTGAAACTTATCATGAAGCTCCTTGTTCGTTAAGTTCTCCCAGTCAATCTCGTCGGCTTGTGATCCTGCATGGTTAGCAGCAATAGAAACACACAAGAATATGATCCTACAGACTACTAACAAGTGGTGGTGGTGGGTGTCACAAATCCGTTAAGCAAAACTCAAATTCTTACCAGTTCTTACCCAGCAGCAGGCGGTGATCGGCAACCATTGTAGTCAAAACTCTCAAAGCTGGGATAGAGTGATTACGAGGGAGAGTCAAACACACAACGTAGATGTATGTGGAGCTGGGAAGGCTTATAATATGGTAGCAAAAAGGATCAGCAATAATCAATTCAGAGATGCAAAGTTGAATAAACGCTCAACGACGGTACTGTGCTGGTCCTAGGCTAGACAGTGCTAGAGACGCGAGCCTAGATGATAGAGGCGAGGGTGTCCCCATCTTTCGATGAGATGATAACTATCGATTTGGTGGAGACGACTTTGACGATCCGACTACAAACGTGCAACGACGTTGTGCCTTAGCAATCGCTAAACCAACTCCGAGAGGTTATTGACCACGCCGGAGCACGATCAACCTGACCACGAAGGTCTATTCCTACAAGCAATCGAAGAACAAGCAAGAATATGATAAAAGCAATCTGAATATCGCGAATATGTATGAAGTATTGATAATGGTGGGGATCCGAAAAGTGGTCTTGGTCTGGTCGTTGGACACAAACGAAGCACACGAAGTTGCAATGGCTAACTTTTAACTAAACAAATCCCAAGGAAAAGCTACTAGATGGATCTACTTATATAGGAGCAAGGGGTGGCGGCCAAGGAGGTGGGAGGACGTCCCAAGGCAGCCTAAAACTAAATCTAGGTCGTACAAGGCCAATGGGCCCAAGTGGAGGTGATGTAACACCTTTGGACTTGTAGTTTGACTCGGATTCTGCTGCAGCATCAGATTGTTTCGTCCACAACTCAACACTCCGGACGAATTTGAATGTGATTCCAATTGGGTTGGAAAGTGCACGAAATCTAGTTTCCAACAAAAAAAGAATCACCCAATTCGGAGTCCGTATGAAAAACTTGTGTGCGTTTTGAGTCAGGTGTGTCTGTGCAGTCCGAATCTGAATCCAGAACGTGAGAGACTTGGACTCTATCTTCTCTTGGGCCAAAAGTGACGTGAGAGAACTTTTTGGACAGCAAATAAACATCTCTTTCTTCCTTATCTTCATATGTGGATTGTACAAATGTCCCATACACCTGCAATTAGACAAAACACAAAAGTGTGTGAAGTATTTTTGTTCTGGATAACATAAATAGATTATTGAATAGTTTGCACTAGAAATCACCTGACAAATATGCATATATGCAATATTTTTGGTCATATCCAAGGTAGTCATGTCCTCATCATCCTCCCCTTCTTGAAAATAAAGCCGTCCTCGGCGTTGCTTAATCTGAAATGTGGCTAACAAAAGAGACAAGGTGTACATGTTGTATATGTATATGTCATCCATTTTTACTTCCCTTGATTTTTGCATATATGACACATGAATAGATGAGTAACTTGCATAGTTAATAAAATCTAAAGCCAAAAAATTAGCACAAGAAGTAGAAGGCATGAAAATATTGCAACTCAGTTTGCACATATAAGTGAAGCTCTTATTCATTTCAAAAGATTGACAATGTTCATCATTAAACCATCCCAACATTGGTGAAAAAACCTTACTTGCATCAAATTTACATGCTACAACATGCTTAAATAAGCAAACATGCAATAAGTCATTCAACACAGAATCATCACCAAGATTAGAGGTCATATCAAAATGATTAAACATTGGTTCTTTTGCATCAATAGTTAATTCAATGGGTGCACTCAAAATTGTTGGTATTTCAGTTGTTTGATCACATGGCAAAGTCAAATTATCAACATAGTCCTCTAAAATAGGTGGTGTGATCAAAGTAGTGGGTAGCTCATCAGATGGTGCATTCAAATTGACAAGGCATTCATCATTCTCATGTAGAGATGGAAGATCAGTACCTTTGTCATTACCTCTTATGATCAACTCAGATGATGTAGCCACTCTCCGGGGCGATGTGTCACATGGTGGAGGTGATGTAGTCCTGACAACAACGGATGTGGTTGTCATAGTATGCCTAGTAGTTGAAGGAACAATCATATCAACTCTTGGAATGTGCACCGTGCGCTTGTTCTCCTCGTGGCCAACACGTCGTTTTATTTCCTGTTCAGCTTTGCAAGCAAGATGAAACAAATGGTCCATAGGATAACACTCTTCATAAATTAGTATCTCTTGAATATCACGGTTTAATCCTCCCCAAAATCTATCCATAAAATCATCTTCACTTTCTTCTAAAGAGGAATGCAACAAGGTAGTTTGTAAATCATCATAATATTTTGTTACAGTTTCACTACCTTGTTTTAAGTGTTGCAACTTCTTAATCATGTCACGAGTATAATAAGCAGGGACGAAAGTATGTCGCATGGAAAGTTTCAAATCATCCCAAGTAGTAGGTATATAATCAGGGTGTAACCGACAATATTCACTCCACCAAACCAAAGCATAACCAGTGAAAGAACCAACCGCAACCTTAACCTTTTTATGTTCATCGAAATTATGGGAAGCAAATATATTTTTTATGTCGAACTCCCATTCAATATATAAAGCAGGTTTAAAACGGCCATTAAATAGTGGTATAGATACATTAACCTGATCATGTGCATTTGGATGTTTGTGCACCTCTCGTGACGGTTGTGGTATTTGCAAAGGTGGTGGCACGTCTCCCGCGATCGACAAAGCCCATGAATTGACTCTGGATCCTGTCATGATTAGTAGAACAAGAAACAGAACCCAAAAATAATGTTCCTATAACTACTAGGATGTGGTGGTAAAACGCTCACAGTAAAGCAAATATCAATGTCTTACAAGTTCTTACCATGCAGCAGGCGGTGATCGGCAACCAGCGGTGTCAAGTAACTCCGAATATTGAGTAAAGCGATTGCCAGTGGAGTGTACGTATACACGGTGTAGAAATATGTGGAGCTGGGTTGGCTATATATGGTAGCAAAAGATTAGCAATAATCAATTCAAAGATGCAATGTTGAATAAACGCTCAACGACGGTACTGTGCTGGTCCTAGGCTAGACCGGACTAGAGACGCGAGCCTAGAACACTAATAAGGTCACGGCGTAGCACAACTAGCATCAATGAAGGATACTAAGTAGCTGTTGACAGCAAGATATAAGTGAAGATCACAACGGCAGTGAAGATAATGATGAAAAACAACTGCCAAGCAGGATATACAACAACTCTCTCTCCAACTTTCCTCTTAGAAAAGTTTGAGACAATTTTCTGATAAATTCTTTCAAAGAATGCTACTAACTCAATCTTTCCAATGCAAAAAGAATCACTCAATTCTGAGTTGATATGAGGAGTCAAAGAATTCTAAATCTGGCCTGAAAAATTGGAACAAGCTGTGTTCACGAACTTCGGAGGGAAAAAAGACCTATTTAGAAGCCGATTTTGAGGTGTCAAATATTGAACTAGCTTCTGCAACTATTTAGATGCGGCTCGTCGCTATCTTCAATCTGAGTACTCACGGAGCCAAAACGGACTTCGTATGAGGAAGATACACCTGTTTTACTGAACAGTGCGCAAAACAGATTCCAATCCGAATTCAGGTACGAGATTGATTCTAGATAGATCCAATTTTTTTTTCTTCTCTCTTTTTTTTCTCACACTTTTTTTCTTTTTCTTCTCCTTTTTTTCTCTGACTTTTTTTTCTCTCTTTTTTTTTGTCTCTTTTTTTCTCCCTCTTTCCAAAACAAACTAGATCTCAACTATTATTATGACAATGAATGGTGGGTAGCACGTGGTGGAAATTGATGGATGGGTGGTGGACAGCGAAAGAGATAATGATGCAGCGGTGGCGTGACTAATGTGAACAGAACTCGAAACTCTAAACGAACTAGACACTAAGACCAGCAACTCGACACGACGATGCAACCGATAATTCAACTATGCAAGCAATGAAAAGAAAATTGCAAAGGCTCAGATTGGCTTGGACCAAGGATGAATAGATCTAACTCTTTTTTGTGGCTTTTTCTTGGACAATAGGTAAGAAAATAAATCTAATCTAGGAAAACTGGAAATTCTCACCGAGCAACCTGAAAACTGATACCACTTGATAGAGGCGAGGGTGTCCCGATCTTTCGATGAGATGATAACTATCGATTTGGTGGAGACGACTTTGACGATCCGACTACAAACGTGCAACGATGTTGTGCCTTAGCAATCGCTAAACCAACTCCGAGAGGTTATTGACCACGCCGGAGCACGATCAACCTGACCACGAAGGTCTATTCCTGCAAGCAATCGAAGAACAAACAAGAATATGATAAAAGCAATCTGAATATCACGAATATGTATGAAGTATTGATAATGGTGGGGATCCGAAAAGTGGTCTTGGTCTGGTCGTTGGACACAAACGAAGCACACGAAGTTGCAATGGCTAACTTTTAACTAAACAAATCCCAAGGAAAAGCTACTAGATGGATCTACTTATATAGGAGCAAGGGGTGGCGGCCAAGGAGGTGGGAGGACATTCCAAGGCAGCCTAAAACTAAATCTAGGTCGTACAAGGCCAATGGGCCCAAGTGGAGGTGATGTAACACCTTTGGACTTGTAGTTTGACTCGGATTCTGCTGCAGCATCAGATTGTTTCGTCCACAACTCAACGCTCCGGACGAATTTGAAGGTGATTCCAATTGGGTTGGAAAGTGCACGAAATCTAGTTTCCAACAAAAAAAGAATCACCCAATTCGGAGTCCGTATGAAAAACTTGCGTGCGTTTTGAGTCAGGTGTGTCTGTGCAGTCCGAATCTGAATCCAGAACGTGAGAGACTTGGACTCTATCTTCTCTTGGGCCAAAAGTGACGTGAGAGAACTTTTTGGACAGCAAATAAACATCTCTTTCTTCCTTATCTTCATATGTGGATTGTACAAATGTCCCATACACCTGCAATTAGACAAAACACAAAAGTGTGTGAAGTATTTTTGTTCTGGATAACATAAATAGATTATTGAATAGTTTGCACTAGAAATCACCTGACAAATATGCATATATGCAATATTTTTGGTCATATCCAAGGTAGTCATGTCCTCATCACTAGAACACTAACAAAATCACGGCGCTGCACTTAAACAAGGGAAAAGCACACTCTGAAAAAAAATCGCTCTTTTTTTGCACTCTTTTTTTTGCGCTCCTCTTTTTTTTCTTTTTTTGCCGAAAATCACTATAATGGCGAGTGTCTCAAAACTCTTCCCAAGTCAAGATAACAGGATAGGCACGAAAATTTTTCGACCAAAATTTTTTTTACTGCCCGGACCCAAAAACTGGAAAAGGGTCAAAAAAAACTTTCTATAACGGCGACAGTCTCAATACGCTTAGAAACACCTAAAAATAGAATAGCCAGAATTTTTTTTGTCCAGTGCGTTTTTGGAAAAATTTGGGCCTAAACGGAGGGTGGTTTCCGGACTCTTTGGAAACCAACCTCTTCTACGGACGACAAAAGATTGCTGGAATCCGAAACCTACTCAGACAAGGAAAAACACAAATCTAGAAATAGATGGATCTCGAAAGTTAACCTAATATGAGATGCACTCGGAGTGGTGGTAGTATATGGATGTGGGTCGATGGTGGTATATGGACTCGAATCGGTGTTGGTATATGGACTCGGAGCGGTGGCGGATAAGCGGGATGGTAGATGGCAGGAACGATGTCTCTTGTGTGGTGGTGGTATATGGCAGCGGATGATGATGGTGCGGCGGCGGCGTGAAGACCCGTGAACAGAACTCGAAACTCTAAAAGACTAGACACTAAGACCAGCAACTAGACACGATGATGCAACCGAAAATTCAACACAGCAAAATACTAAAAAGACTATGCAATGGCTCAGACTGGTTCGGATATGATGAACTGACCCTAATTTTTTCGGCTTTTTCGTGGACTGTAGGTATGAAGAACAAACTCGATCTAAACTATGAAAAACTGTAAAATCTCAACGAGCAACCTGGAAATCTGATACCACTTGATAGAGGCAAAGGTGTCCCGTCTTTCGATGAGATGATGGATATCGCTTTGGTGGAAATCAACTTTGTCGATCCGACTACGAACGTGTGAGAACGTCACGCCTGAGCAATCGCTAAACCAACTCCGAGAGGTTATTGGCCACGCCGGAGCACAATCAACCTGACCACGAGGGTCCGTTTCCTGTGAGAAAACGAAGAACAAGCAAGAAACTGAGATTGCAACCTGGATATTGCGAATATAATGATAGAGGCGAGGGTGTCCCGATCTTTCGATGAGATGATAACTATCGATTTGGTGGAGACGACTTTGACGATCCGACTACAAACGTGCACGACGTTGCGCCTTAGCAATCGCTAAACCAATCTCCTGAGGTTACTGACATTGCCGGAAGCACGGTCAGCCTGACCACGAAGGTCTATTCCTGCAAGCAATCGAAGAACGAGCAAGAATATGATAAAGCAATCTGAATATTGCAAATATATATGAGGTATTGATAATGGTGGGGATCCGGAAGCGGTCTTGGTCTGGTCGTTGGACACAAACGAAGTACACGAAGTTGCAATGGCTAACTTTTAACTAAACAAATCCCAACGAAAAAGCTACTAGATGGATCTACTTATATAGGAGCAAGGGGTGGCGGCCAAGGAGGTGGGAGGACGTCCCAAGGCAGCCTAAAACTAACCCTAGGTCGTACAAGGCTCATGGGCCCAAGTGGAGGTGATGCAACACCTTTGGGCTTGTAGTTTGACTCGGATTCTGCTGCAACGTCAGATTGTTTCGTCCGTAACTCAACGCTCCGGACGAATTTGAAGGTGAATCTAATTGGGTTGGAAAGAGCACGAAATCTAGTTTCCAACAAAAAAAGAATCACCCAATTCGGAGTCCGTATGAAAAAGTTGTTGGCGTTTTGAGTCAGGTATGTCTCTGCACTCCGAATCTGAATCCAGAACGTGAGAGACTTGGACTCTATCTTCTCTTGGCCCAAAAGTGACGTGAGAGGACTTTTTGAACACAACCTAAACTTCTCCTTTTCCCATATCTTCATATGTGGATTGTACAAATGTCCCATACACCTGCAATTAGACAAAACACAAAAGTGTGTGAAGTATTTTTGTTCTGGATAACATAAATAGATTATTGAATAGTTTGCATTAGAAATCACCTGACAAATATGCATGTATGCAATATTTTTGGTCGTATCCAAGGTATTCATGTCCTCATCATCCTCCCCTTTTTGAAAACAAAGCCGTCCTCGGCGTTGCTTAATCTGAAATGTGGCTAACAAAAGAGACAAGGTGTACATGTTGTATATGTATATGTCATCCAGTTTAACTTCCCTTGATTTTTGCACGTATGACACATGTATACATGAGTAACTTTCATAGTTCATAAAAACTAAAGCCAAAAAATTATCACAAGAAGTAGAAGGCATGAAAATATTAGAACTCAGTTTGCACATATAAGTGAAGCTCTTATTCATTTCAAAAGATTCGCAATGTTCATCCTTAAACCATCCTAACTTTGGTGAATAAACCTTACTTGCATCAAATTTACATGCTACAACATGCTTAAATAAGCAAACATGCAATAAGTCATTGGACACAGAATCATCACCAAGATTGGAGGCCATATCAAAATGATTAAACATTAGTTCTTTTGCATCAACAGTTAATTCAATGGGTGCACTCAAAATTGTTGATATTTCAGTTGTTTGATCACATGACGCATTCATGACAGTAACAAGATTCTCTAAAATAGGTGGTGTGCTCAAATCAACAGGTAACTCAATACATGACGCATTCAAGTTAACTAGGCATGCATCATTCTCATGTGAAGTTATATCATCAATACCTTTACTGTTACCTTGTGGCAAAGATGTAGCTGATGTAGGTACGGACGTTGACAATGTACCATACCCTTGAGATGATGCCGCGCTCATAATCCGAGGTGCAATGATGGAGGAACCCACCGGCCGTGGTGAGCATGAACTGGAATAGTAGTTGTTGTAGTCACCTAATGCATCCTCCTGTATCTGTCTCTCAAAGGTACAAGCACGGACATACATACCAGTAATGCAACGAGGAATATACTGAAATCTTGCCTGAATATCATGGTTCAAACCACCAAAAAATCTATTCATTGTATCATTCTCAGATTCTTCTATGTCACAATGATGCATATAAGATTTGAACTCTTGGTAGTAAGCATGAACAGTGTTGTTGCCTTGTTTAAATTGTTCAAATTTGTGAAGCAATTCACGACGATAATAAGGAGGGAAAAATTGTTGTCTCATTACAGCTTTCAAAATTTTCCAAGTTGTGGGTTGGTTATCAATGTTTTTCTTACAATGTACACTCCACCAAACAGAAGCAAAACCAGTAAATGCTCTAATGGTAGCTCGTACTCTCTCAAGTTCAGAAAAATCATGGTGACTAAAAACTTGTTCTACTTCAAGCTCCCAAGCTAGATAAATAGCAGGATTAAATCTACCCTCAAATGATGGTAAAGAGATAACCTGACCATATGCTTGTGTGTGTTGTCCCAACTCTCGTGATGGTGAAGATGTGTCCGTCATCCAAGAACTTCTATCTCTGGAACCTGTCATGATTAGTAGAAACAAGAACCAAAATTCGAGAATAATGTTCCTATGAACTATTAGGATGTGGTTGTAAAGTGCTCACAGTAAAGCAAATATCAATGTCTTACAAGTTCTTACCATGCGGCAAGTGGTGACAGGCAACCAGCGGTGTCAAATAACTCCGAAGATTGTGTAAAACGATTGCCAGGGGAACGTACGTATACACGGTGTAGAAATATGTGGAGCTGGGTTGGCTATATATGGTAGCAAAAGATTAGCAATAATCAATTCAAAGATGCAATGTTGAATAAACGCTCAACGACGGTACTGTGCTGGTCCTAGGCTAGACCAAACTAGAGACGCGAGCCTAGAACACTAATGAGGTCACGTCGTAGCACAACTAGCATCAATAAAGGATATGAAGTAGCTCTGGACAGCAAGATATAAGTGAAGATCACAATAGCAGTAGACCTATTTAGAAGCTGATGTTGAGGTGCCAAATACTGAACTAGCTTCTGCAACTATGTAGATGCGGCTCATCGCTAGCTTTCATTTGAGTACTCGCGGAGCCAAAACAGACTTCATATGAGGAAGTTATGCCTGTTTTACTGAATAGTGCACAAAACAGATTCCAATCCGAATTCAACTACGAGATTGAGTCTAGATAGATCCGAATTTTGTTTTTTTTTCTCCTCTTTTTTTTTTCTCTGACTTTTTTTTTACTTTTTTTTCTCTCGTTTTTTTTCTCTATCTTTTTTTTCTCTCTCCCTCTTTCCAAAACAAACTAGATAAGATGTAGATTGATAGAGGCGAGGGTCCCGATCTTTCGATGAGATGATAACTATCGATTTGGTGGAGACGACGTTGACGATCCGACTACAAACGTGCAACGACGTTGTGCCTTAGCAATCGCTAAACCAACTCCGAGAGGTTATTGACCACGCCGGAGCACGATCAACCTGACCACGAAGGTCTATTCCTGCAAGCAATCGAAGAACAAACAAGAATATGATAAAAGCAATCTGAATATCGCGAATATGTATGAAGTATTGATAATGGTGGGGATCCGAAAAGTGGTCTTGGTCTGGTCGTTGGACACAAACGAAGCACACGAAGTTGCAATGGCTAACTTTTAACTAAACAAATCCCAAGGAAAAACTACTAGATGGATCTACTTATATAGGAGCAAGGGGTGGCGGCCAAGGAGGTGGGAGGACGTCCCAAGGCAGCCTAAAACTAAATCTAGGTCGTACAAGGCCAATGGGCCCAAGTGGAGGTGATGTAACACCTTTGGACTTGTAGTTTGACTCGGATTCTGCTGCACCATCAGATTGTTTCGTCCACAACTCAACGCTCCGGACGAATTTGAAGGTGATTCCAATTGGGTTGGAAAGTGCACGAAATCTAGTTTCCAACAAAAAAAGAATCACCCAATTCGGAGTCCGTATGAAAAACTTGTGTGCGTTTTGAGTCAGGTGTATCTGTGCAGTCCGAATCTGAATCCAGAACGTGAGAGACTTGGACTCTATCTTCTCTTGGGCCAAAAGTGACGTGAGAGAACTTTTTGGACAGCAAATAAACATCTCTTTCTTCCTTATCTTCATATGTGGATTGTACAAATGTCCCATACACCTGCAATTAGACAAAACACAAAAGTGTGTGAAGTTTTTTTGTTCTGGATAACATAAATAGATTATTGAATAGTTTGCACTAGAAATCACCTGACAAATATGCATATATGCAATATTTTTGGTCATATCCAAGGTAGTCATGTCCTCGTCATCCTCCCCTTCTTGAAAATAAAGCCTTCCTCGGCGTTGCTTAATCTGAAATGTGGCTAACAAAAGAGACAAGGTGTACATGTTGTATATGTATATGTCATCCATTTTTACTTCCCTTGATTTTTGCATATATGACACATGAATAGATGAGTAACTTGCGTAGTTCATAAAATCTAAAGCCAAAAAATTAGCACAAGAAGTAGAAGGCATGAAAATATTGCAACTCAGTTTGCACATATAAGTGAAGCTCTTATTCATTTCAAAAGATTGACAATGTTCATCATTAAACCATCCCAACATTGGTGAATAAACCTTACTTGCATCAAATTTATATGCTACAACATGCTTAAATAAGCTAACATGCAATAAGTCATTCAACACAGAATCATCACGAAGATTAGAGGTCATATCAAAATGATTAAACATTAGTTCTTTTGCATCAATAGTTAATTCAATGGGTGCACTCAAAATTGTTGGTATTTCAGTTGTTTGATCACATGGCAAAGTCAAATTATCAACGTAGTCCTCTAAAATAGGTGGTGTGATCAAAGTAGTGGGTAGCTCATCAGATGGTGCATTCAAATTGACAAGGCATTCATCATTCTCATGTAGAGATGGAAGATCAGTACCTTTGTCATTACCTCTTATGATCAACTCAGATGATGTAGCCACTCTCGGGGGCGATGTGTCACATGGTGGAGGTGATGTAGTCCTGACAACAACGGATGTGGTTGTCATAGTATGCCTAGTAGTTGAAGGAACAATCATATCAACTCTTGGAATGTGCACCGTGCGCTTGTTCTCCTCGTGGCCAACACGTCGTTTTATTTCCTGTTCAGCTTTGCAAGCAAGATGAAACAAATGGTTCATAGGATAACACTCTTCATGAATTAGTATCTCTTGAATATCACGGTTTAATCCTCCCCAAAATCTATCCATAAAAGCATCTCTTGAACGAGCAAGAATATGATAAAGCAATCTGAATATTGCAAATATATATGAGGTATTGATAATGGTGGGGATCCGTAAGCGGTCTTGGTCTGGTCGTTGGACACAAACGAAGTACACGAAGTTGCGTTGGCTAACTTTTAACTAAACAAATCCCAAGGAAAAGCTACTAGATGGATCTACTTATATAGGAGCAAGGGGTGGCGGCCAAGGAGGTGGGAGGACGTCCCAAGGCAGCCTAAAACTAAATCTAGGTCGTACAAGGCCAATGGGCCCAAGTGGAGGTGATGTAACACCTTTGGACTTGTAGTTTGACTCGGATTCTGCTGCAGCATCAGATTGTTTCGTCCACAACTCAACGCTCCGGACGAATTTGAAGGTGATTCCAATTGGGTTGGAAAGTGCACGAAATCTAGTTTCCAACAAAAAAGAATCACCCAATTCGGAGTCCGTATGAAAAACTTGTGTGCATTTTGAGTCAGGTGTGTCTGTGCAGTCCGAATCTGAATCCAGAACGTGAGAGACTTGGACTCTATCTTCTCTTGGGCCAAAAGTGACGTGAGAGAACTTTTTGGACAGCAAATAAACATCTCTTTCTTCCTTATCTTCATATGTGGATTGTACAAATGTCCCATACACCTGCAATTAGACAAAACACAAAAGTGTGTGAAGTATTTTTGTTCTGGATAACATAAATAGATTATTGAATAGTTTGCACTAGAAATCACCTGACAAATATGCATATATGCAATATTTTTGGTCATATCCAAGGTAGTCATGTCCTCATCATCCTCCCCTTCTTGAAAATAAAGCCGTCCTCGGCGTTGCTTAATCTGAAATGTGGCTTTGTCATTACCTCTTATGATCAACTCAGATGATGTAGCCACTCTCGGGGGCGATGTGTCACATGGTGGAGGTGATGTAGTCCTGACAACAACGGATGTGGTTGTCATAGTATGCCTAGTAGTTGAAGGAACAATCATATCAACTCTTGGAATGTGCACCGTGCGCTTGTTCTCCTCGTGGCCAACACGTCGTTTTATTTCCTGTTCAGCTTTGCAAGCAAGATGAAACAAATGGTCCATAGGATAACACTCTTCATGAATTAGTATCTCTTGAATATCACGGTTTAATCCTCCCCAAAATCTATCCATAAAATCATCTTCACTTTCTTCTAAAGAGGAATGCAACAAGGTAGTTTGTAAATCATCATAATATTTTGTTACAGTTTCACTACCTTGTTTTAAGTGTTGCAACTTCTTAATCATGTCACGAGTTTAATAAGCAGGGACGAAAGTATGTCGCATGGCAAGTTTCAAATCATCCCAAGTAGTAGGTATATAATCAGGGTGTAACCGACAATATTCACTCCACCAAACCAAAGCATAACCAGTGAAAGAACCAACCGCAACCTTAACCTTTTTATGTTCATCGAAATTATGGGAAGCAAATATATTTTTATGTCGAACTCCCATTCAATATATAAAGCAGGTTTAAAACGGCCATTAAATGGTGGTATAGATACATTAACCTGATCATGTGCATTTGGATGTTTGTGCACCTCTCGTGACGGTTGTGGTATTTGCAAAGGTGGTGGCACGTCTCCCGCGATCGACAAAGCCCATGAATTGACTCTGGATCCTGTCATGTTTAGTAGAACAAGAAACAAAATCCAAAAATAATGTTCCTATAACTACTAGGATGTGGTGGTAAAACGCTCACAGTAAAGCAAATATCAATGTCTTACAAGTTCTTACCATGCAGCAGGCGGTGATCGGCAACCAGCGGTGTCAAGTAACTCCGAATATTGAGTAAAGCGATTGCCAGGGGAGCGTACATATACACGGTGTAGAAATATGTGGAGCTGGGTTGGCTATATATGGTAGCAAAAGATTAGCAATAATTAATTCAAAGATGCAATGTTGAATAAACGCTCAACGACGGTACTGTGCTGGTCCTAGGCTAGACCGGACTAGAGACGCGAGCCTAGAACACTAATGAGGTCACAGCGTAGCACAACTAGCATCAATGAAGGATACTAAGTAGCTCTTGACAGCAAGATATAAGTGAAGATCACAACGGCAGTGAAGATAATGATGAAAAACAACTGCCAAGCAGGATATACAACAACTCTCTCTCCAACTTTCCTCTTGAAAAGTTTGAGACAATTTTCTGATAAATTCTTTCAAAGAATGCTACTAACTCAAGCTTTCCAATGCAAAAAGAATCACTTAATTCCGAGTTGATATGAGGAAGATACACCTGTTTTACTGAACAGTGCGCAAAACAGATTCCAATCCGAATTCAACTACGAGATTGAGTCTAGATAGATCCGAATTTTGTTTTTTTTTCTTCTCTTTTTTTTCTCACACTTTTTTTTCTTTCTCTTTTTTTTCTCTGACTTTTTTTTCCTTTCCTTTTTTTTCTCTCGTTTTTTTCTCTATCTTTTTTCTCTCTCCCTCTTTCCAAAACAAACTAGATAAGATGTAGATTGGATCAAGCGAAGATGGGAACGATCTCAACTATGATTATGACAATGAACGGTGGGTAGCACGTGGAGGAAATTGATGGATGGGTGGTGGACAGCGGAAGAGATAATGATGCAGCGGCGGCGTGACTAATGTGAACAGAACTCGAAACTCTAAACGACCTAGACACTAAGACCAGCAACTCGACACGACGATGCAACCGATAATTCAACTATGCAAGCAATGAAAAGAAAATTGCAAAGGCTCAGACTGGCTTGGACAAAGGATGAATAGATCTAACTCTTTTTTGTGGATTTTTCTTGGACAATAGGTAAGAAAATAAATCTAATCTAGGAAAACTGGAAATTCTCACCGAGCAACCTGAAAACTGATACCACTTGATAGAGGCGAGGGTCCCGATCTTTCGATGAGATGATAACTATCGATTTGGTGGAGACGACTTTGACGATCCGACTACAAACGTGCAACGATGTTGTGCCTTAGCAATCGCTAAACCAACTCCGAGAGGTTATTGACCACGCCGGAGCACGATCAACCTGACCACGAAGGTCTATTCCTGCAAGCAATCGAAGAACAAACAAGAATATGATAAAAGCAATCTGAATATCGCGAATATGTATGAAGTATTGATAATGGTGGGGATCCGAAAAGTGGTCTTGGTCTGGTCGTTGGACACAAACGAAGCACACGTGATGAGGACATCAATACAATTGTTACACCCACAGCCCCTGCTGCTATACATACTGGACCAATTACTAGAGCTCGTGCACGCCAACTAAATTACCAGGTACTTTCGTTTCTTGGTAATGATTCTAATGTTCATGAGAATATGATGCTGCCTAAATTGGATACATTTGTTTTGCTTACAAATGAAGGGCCTAGCTTGGAGAAGGATGAACATTGGAGCAAGAACAAGCATGGAGATGATGGCATACGCAAGGGAAACAAGAACGGAGTTACAAGTGATGATTTCAGGACTTTGAAGCCACCATAATGGGTGCATGAAGCCTTGGACGAAATATACAAGATGCCACTTCATAAATTTCGTCCCGAGGCTATTTTAGGTGCTGCGTCACCTTATTATTGGGCCAGGCCCATGTAATTTCGAAATACATAAGTATAGGCTATTTTTAGAGTCCGTATGTGTGGGGAAACAAGAGATAGGGTTGATTTCGGGCCCCACCACCAAGGGCCACGAAATTCCCCCCTCTTCCTCCATATATACAGCCCTTAGGGCATCGTTTAGACTTTGGGTTTTGTTTAGATTAAAAGTTCGCCATAGCTGCAACTTCGCGTACTTCGTTTGTGTTCAACGACCAGACAAAGGCGTCACAGAACCCCACCTTGATCAATAAAGCTTTCATCTTATATTCGCAATATCCAGATTGCAATCTTAGTTTCTTGCTTGTTCTTCGTTTGCTCGCAGGAAACAGACCCTCGTGGTCAGGTTGATCGTGCTCCGGCGTGGTCAATAACCTCTCGGAGTTGGTTTAGCGATTGCTAAGGCGCGACGTCCTCGCACGTTCATAGTCGGATCGTCAAAGTCGACTTCCACCAAAGCGATATCCATCATCTCATCGAAAGACGGGACACCTTTGCCTCTATCAAGTGGTATCAGATTTCCAGGTTGCTCGGTGAGATTTTACAGTTTTTCGTAGTTTAGATCGAGTCTGTTCTTCATACCTACAGTCCACGAAAAAGCCACAAAAAAAATTAGGGTTAGTTCATCATATCCGAACCAATCTGAGCCTTTGCATAATCTTTTTAGGGTTTTGCTTTGTTGAATTTGCGGTTGCATCGTCGTGTCTAGTTGCTGGTCTTAGAGTCTAGTCTTTTAGAGTTTCGAGTTCTGGTCATAAGTTGTCACGCCGCCGCCGCACCATCATCATCACCCCTGCCATCTACCACCACCGCTTATCCGCCACCGCTTCGAATCCGTATCCATATACCACCACAGCTGTCATATACCACCACCGCTGCCATCTACCACCATATATCCATCATCTCATCGAAAGACGGGACACCTCCTCCTCTATCCATCATCTCATCTCTCTATTTAATCCACCCAGAAAACGTGCAAGCATAGCTTCATTCTCCTCAACAATACCACATCTAATCATGCCAGTTTGTAATTCCTGATAATATTCTTCTACAGAATTTTTCCCTTGTCTTAAACGCTGCAATTTTTGAAGCAATTCACGTTGATAATATGGTGGAACCCAACGCGTACGCATAGCAGTTTTCAAAGCAGCCCAAGTAGTTGGAATAGGATATAATCTACAATGTTCAGACCACCATACACATGCAAAACTAGTGAAAGCACAAACGGCAGCAGCAAGGTTAAGGTAACACGTACTGTTCGTGTGCATTTTAGTATCTCTACATATGCTGATTATGTTGATTGTGATGTGGTACCTATGCAAGCATGTTCCTTATTACTTGGTAGACCATGGCAATTTGATAAAAATTCTGTACACCATGGTAGAAACAATCACTATACTCTTGCTCATAAGGATAAAAATATTACTTTGCTTCCTATGACTCCTGATTCCATTTTGAAAGATGATATTAATAGAGCTAATAAAGCACAACAGGAGAAGAATAAGAGTGAAAATCAGATTGTGGCAAAAGAATTTGAGCAACAAATGAAGCCTAATAATAAACCATCTAGTGTTGCTTCTGAAATTAAATTGAAAAGTGCATGTTTATTTGCCACCAAATCTGATATTGATGAGCTAGATTTCAGCAAATCTGTTTGCTATGCTTTTGTGTGCAAAGAGGCATTATTTTCATTCGAGGACGTGCCTTCCTCTTTGCCTCCTGCTGTCACTAACATTTTGCAGGAGTTCGCTGGCGTTTTTCCACAAGACGTGCCACCGGGATTACCGCCTATTCGAGGGATTGAGCATCAGATTGACTTAATTCCCGGTGCTTCACTGCCAAACCGTGCACCATACCGTACCAATCCAGAGGAGACGAAGGAGATTATGCGTCAAGTACAAGAGCTTCTCGACAAAGGTTATATACGCGAATCCCTTAGTCCTTGTGCTGTTCCTATTATTCTAGTGCCGAAAAAGGATGGTACATCACGTATGTGTGTTGATTGTAGAGGCATTAATAATATTACTATTCGTTATCGTCATCCTATTCCTAGGCTAGATGATATGCTTGATGAATTGAGTGGCTCTACAATATTCTCCAAAGTTGATTTGCGTAGTGGCTACCATCAAATTCGTATGAAATTGGGAGATGAATGGAAAACAGCATTTAAAACTAAGTTTGGATTGTATGAGTGGTTAGTCATGCCTTTTGGGTTAACTAATGCACCTAGTACTTTCATGAGATTAATGAACGAAGTTTTACGTGCTTTCATTGGACGATTTGTGGTAGTTTACTTTGATGACATATTGATTTATAGCAGATCTTTGGAAGAACATTTGGAACATTTACGTGCTGTTTTTATTGCTCTACGTGATGCACGTTTGTTTGGTAACCTTGGGAAGTGCACCTTTTGCACCGACCGAGTATCTTTTCTTGGCTATGTTGTTACTCCACAGGGAATTGAAGTTGATAAAGCCAAGATTGAAGCTATTGAGAGTTGGCCGCAACCCAAAACGGTCACACAAGTGAGGAGTTTTCTTGGCCTCGCTGGATTCTATAGGCGTTTTGTGAGAGATTTCAGCACCATTCCTGCACCTCTCAATGAGCTTACAAAGAAAGATGTGCCTTTTCTTTGGGGTACCGCACAGGAAGAAGCCTTCACGGTATTGAAAGATAAGTTGACACATGCTCCTTTACTCCAACTTCCTGATTTTAATAAGACTTTTGAGCTTGAATGTGATGCTAGTGGAATTGGATTAGGAGGTGTGTTATTACAAGATGGCAAACCTGTTGCATACTTTTCTGAAAAATTGAGTGGGCCTAGTCTGAATTATTCTACTTATGATAAAGAATTATATGCTCTTGTTCGGACTTTGGAAACATGGCAACATTATTTATGGCCCAAAGAATTTGTTATACATTCTGATCATGAATCTTTGAAACATATTAAAAGTCAAGCTAAACTGAATCGTAGACATGCTAAATGGGTTGAATTCATTGAGACTTTCCCTTATGTCATTAAACACAAGAAGGGAAAAGAAAATGTGATGAGGACATCAATACAATTGTTACACCCACAGCCCCTGCTGCTATACATACTGGACCAATTACTAGAGCTCGTGCACGCCAACTAAATTATCAGGTACTTTCGTTTCTTGGTAATGATTCTAATGTTCATGAGAATATGATGCTGCCTAAATTGGATACATTTGTTTTGCTTACAAATGAAGGGCCTAGCTTGGAGAAGGATGAACATTGGAGCAAGAACAAGCATGGAGATGATGGCATGCGCAAGGGGAACAAGAACGGAGTTACAAGTGATGATTTCAGGACTTTGAAGCCACCATAATGTGTGCATGAAGCCTTGGACGAAATATACAAGATGCCACTTCATAAATTTCGTCCCGAGGCTATTTTAGGTGCTGCGTCACCTTATTATTGGGCCAGGCCCATGTAATTTCGAAATACATAAGTATAGGCTATTTTTAGAGACCGTATGTGTGGGGAAACAAGAGATAGGGTTGATTTCGGACCCCTCCACCAAGGGCCACGAAATCCACCCCCTCTTCCTCCATATATACAGCCCTTAGGGCATCGTTTAGACCTTGGGTTTTGTTTAGATTAAAAGTTCGCCATAGCTGCAACTTCGCGTACTTCGTTTGTGTTCAACGACCAGACAAAGGCGTCACAGAACCCCACCTTGATCAATAAAGCTTTCATCTTATATTCGCAATATCCAGATTGCAATCTTAGTTTCTTGCTTGTTCTTCGTTTGCTCGCAGGAAACAGACCCTCGTGGTCAGGTTGATCGTGCTCCGGCGTGGTCAATAACCTCTCGGAGTTGGTTTAGCGATTGCTAAGGCGCGACGTCCTCGCACGTTCGTAGTCGGATCGTCAAAGTCGACTTCCACCAAAGCGATATCCATCATCTCATCGAAAGATCGGGACCCTCGCCTCTATCAATATATATCTTACTTGGGAGTTAGAAACTGAACAACGATTTACATGTTTACAATATCCTGAGGAGAGACGAGTTGCTGCTGCTGTTTGTGCTTTCACTAGTTTTGCATGTGTATGGTGGTCTAAACATTGTAGATTATATCCTATTCCAACTACTTGGGCTGCTTTGAAAACTGCTATGCGTACGCGTTGGGTTCCACCATATTATCAACGTGAATTGCTTCAAAAATTGCAGCGTTTAAGACAAGGGAAAAATTCTGTAGAAGAATATTATCAGGAATTACAAACTGGCATGATTAGATGTGGTATTGTTGAGGAGAATGAAGCTATGCTTGCACGTTTTCTGGGTGGATTAAATAGAGAGATTCAGACCATTCTAGACTATAAGGAGTATACTAATATCACTCGTTTATTCCATCTTGCTTGTAAAGCTGAACGTGAAGTGCAGGATCGACAAGCATTGGGGCGAACTAACTTTTCTGCAGGCCGACCTTCATCATGGACACCACGTGCATCTTCTACTTCAACTGCACCAGCACCTCCATCCGGTGCCACCTCCAGCCGTGATACAAGAAAACAGGCACAACCACCATTATCTGCCAAGAGCGCACCTGCAGGGCCTGCACAGCGTTCTTCTTCTTCAATGGCATCAACAGGGCACACAAGTGATATTATTTGTCGTCGTTGTAAGGGAGGAGGTCATTATGCGAGGGAATGCAAATCTCCGCGTGTGATGATTGCTACCGCGGATGGTGGATATGAGTCCGCTAGTGACTATGATGAGGAGACATTGGCTCTTATTACACGTGAAGAACATGGTGGAGATGATTCTGATCATGAGACGCAATACATGGCTCCTGAAGACGCTGACAGGTATGAATGTTTAGTTGCTCAACGTGTTTTGAGTGTGCAGGTCACACAAGCTGAGCAAAATCAGAGGCACAATTTGTTCCATACCAAGGGAGTTGTGAAGGAACGTTCTGTGCGCGTCATAATAGACGGAGGGAGCTGCAACAACTTGGCTAGCATGGAGATGGTGGAGAAGCTTTCTCTCACCACAAGACCACATCCACATCCTTACTACATCCAATGGTTCAACAACAGCGGCAAGGTTAAGCTAACACGTACTGTTCGTGTGCATTTTAGTATTTCTACATATGCTGATTATGTTGATTGTGATGTGGTACCTATGCAAGCATGTTCCTTATTACTTGGTAGACCTTGGCAATTTGATAAAAATTCTGTACACCATGGTAGAAACAATCACTATACTCTTGTTCATAAGGATAAAAATATTACTTTGCTTCCTATGACTCCTGATTCCATTTTGAAAGATGATATTAATAGAGCTAATAAAGCACAACAGGAGACGAATAAGAGTGAAAATCAGATTGTGGCAAAAGAATTTGAGCAACAAATGAAGCCTAATAATAAACCATCTAGTGTTGCTTCTGAAATTAAATTGAAAAGTGCATGTTTATTTGCCACCAAATCTGATATTGATGAGCTAGATTTCAGCAAATCTGTTTGCTATGCTTTTCTGTGCAAAGAGGCATTATTTTCATTCGAGGACGTGCCTTCCTCTTTGCCTCCTGCTGTCACTAACATTTTGCAGGAGTTCGCTGACGTCTTTCCACAAGACGTGCCACCGGGATTACCGCCTATTCGAGGGATTGAGCATCAGATTGACTTAATTCCCGGTGCTTCACTGCCAAACCGTGCACCATACCGTACCAATCCAGAGGAGACGAAGGAGATTATGCGTCAAGTACAAGAGCTTCTCGACAAAGGTTATATACGCGAATCCCTTAGTCCTTGTGCTGTTCCTATTATTCTAGTGCCGAAAAAGGATGGTACATCACGTATGTGTGTTGATTGTAGAGGCATTAATAATATTACTATTCGTTATCGTCATCCTATTCCTAGGCTAGATGATATGCTTGATGAATTGAGTGGCTCTACAATATTCTCCAGAGTTGATTTGCGTAGTGGCTACCATCAAATTCGTATGAAATTGGGAGATGAATGAAAAACAGCATTTAAAACTAAGTTTGGATTATATGAGTGGTTAGTCATGCCTTTTGGGTTAACTAATGCACCTAGTACTTTCATGAGATTAATGAACGAAGTTTTACGTGCTTTCATTGGACGATTTGTGGTAGTTTACTTTGATGACATATTGATTTATAGCAGATCTTTGGAAGAACATTTGGAACATTTACGTGCTGTTTTTATTGCTCTACGTGATGCACGTTTGTTTGGTAACCTTGGGAAGAGCACCTTTTGCACCGACCGAGTATCTTTTCTTGGCTATGTTGTTACTCCACAGGGAATTGAAGTTGATAAAGCCAAGATTGAAGCTATTGAGAGTTGGCCGCAGCCCAAAACGGTCACACAAGTGAGGAGTTTTCTTGGCCTCGCTGGATTCTATAGGCGTTTTGTGAGAGATTTCAGCACCATTGCTGCACCTCTCAATGAGCTTACAAAGAAAGATGTGCCTTTTCTTTGGGGTACCGCACAGGAAGAAGCCTTCACGGTATTGAAAGATAAGTTGACACATGCTCCTTTACTCCAACTTCCTGATTTTAATAAGACTTTTGAGCTTGAATGTGATGCTAGTGGAATTGGATTAGGAGGTGTGTTATTACAAGATGGCAAACCTGTTGCATAGTTTTCTGAAAAATTGAGTGGGCCTAGTCTGAATTATTCTACTTATGATAAAGAATTATATGCTCTTGTTCGGACTTAGAAACATGGCAACATTATTTATGGCCCAAAGAATTTGTTATACATTCTGATCATGAATCTTTGAAACATATTAAAAGTCAAGCTAAACTGAATCGTAGACATGCTAAATGGGTTGAATTCATTGAGACTTTCCCTTATGTCATTAAACACAAGAAGGGAAAAGAAAATGTTATTGCTGATGCATTGTCTCGTCGCTATACTATGCTTTCACAACTTGACTTCAAAATATTTGGTTTGGAGACCATCAAAGATCAATATGTGCATGATGTTGATTTTAAAGATGTAATGCAGAATTGTAAAGAAGGAAGAATGTGGAACAAGTTTGTTGTTAACGATGGATTTGTGTTTCGTGCTAACAAGCTATGCATTCCAGCTAGCTCCGTTTGTCTTTTGTTGTTGCAGGAGGCGCATGGAGGAGGATTAATGGGACACTTTGGCGTGAAGAAGACGGAGGACGTACTTGCTACACATTTCTTTTGGCCAAAGATGAGACGGGATGTTGAGCATTTTATTGCTCGCTGCACTACATGTCAAAAAGCTAAGTCACGACTCAATCCTCATGGTTTATATATGACGACGCCGGAAGCACGGTCAGCCTGACCACGAAGGTCTATTCCTGCAAGCAATCGAAGAACGAGCAAGAATATGATAAAGCAATCTGAATATTGCAAATATATATGAGGTATTGATAATGGTGGGGATCCGGAAGCGGTCTTGGTCTGGTCGTTGGACACAAACGAAGTACACGAAGTTGCAATGGCTAACTTTTAACTAAACAAATCCCAAGGAAAAGCTACTAGATGGATCTACTTCTATAGGAGCAAGGGGTGGCGGCCAAGGAGGTGGGAGGACGTCCCAAGGCAGCCTAAAACTAAATCTAGGTCGTACAAGGCCAATGGGCCCAAGTGGAGGTGATGTAACACCTTTGGACTTGTAGTTTGACTCGGATTCTGCTGCAGCATCAGATTGTTTCGTCCACAACTCAACGCTCCGGACGAATTTGAAGGTGATTCCAATTGGGTTGGAAAGTGCACGAAATCTAGTTTCCAACAAAAAAAGAATCACCCAATTCGGAGTCCGTATGAAAAACTTGTGTGCGTTTTGAGTCAGGTGTGTCTGTGCAGTCCGAATCTGAATCCAGAACGTGAGAGACTTGGACTCTATCTTCTCTTGGGCCAAAAGTGACATGAGAGAACTTTTTGGACAGCAAATAAACATCTCTTTCTTCCTTATCTTCATATGTGGATTGTACAAATGTCCCATACACCTGCAATTAGACAAAACACAAAAGTGTGTGAAGTATTTTTGTTCTGGATAACATAAATAGATTATTGAATAGTTTGCACTACAAATCACCTGACAAATATGCATATATGCAATATTTTTGGTCATATCCAAGGTAGTCATGTCCTCATCAACTTGTCACCCCCAAACTGATGGACAAACTGAAGTAGTCAATAGAACGTTGTCTACTATGCTTAGGGCTGTTTTGAAGAATAATAAGAAAATGTGGGAGGAATGCTTGCCTCATATTGAATTTGCTTATAATCGTTCATTGCATTCTATTACTAAGATGTGCCCTTTTGAAGTTGTGTATGGTTTCCTACCTCGTGCACCTATTGATTTGTTGCCTCTTCCATCTTCGGAGAAGGTTAATTTTGATGCTAAACAACGTGCTGAATTAATTTTAAAAATGCATGAGTTAACTAAGGAAAACATTGAGCGCATGAATGCTAAATATAAACTTGCTGGAGATAAGGGTAGAAAACATGTTGTGTTTGCACCTGGAGATCTTGTTTGGTTACATTTGCGTAAGGATAGATTTCGTGATTTGCGCAAATCAAAGTTAATGCCACGTGCTGATGGTCCCTTTAAGGTGTTAGAGAAAATAAATGATAATGCATATAAACTTGAGCTGCCTGCAGATTTTGGGGTTAGTCCCACTTTTAACATTGTAGATTTGAAGCCTTATTTGGTGAGGAAGATGAACTTCCGTTGAGGACGACTTCATTTCAAGAAGGGGAGGATGATGAGGACATCAATACAATTGTTACACCCACAGCCCCTGCTGCTATACATACTGGACCAATTACTAGAGCTCGTGCACGCCAACTAAATTACCAGGTACTTTCGTTTCTTGGTAATGATTCTAATGTTCATGAGAATATGATGCTGCCTAAATTGGATACATTTGTTTTGCTTACAAATGAAGGGCCTAGCTTGGAGAAGGATGAACATTGGAGCAAGAACAAGCATGGAGATGATGGCATACACAAGGGAAACAAGAACGGAGTTACAAGTGATGATTTCAGGACTTTGAAGCCACCATAATGGGTGCATGAAGCCTTGGACGAAATATACAAGATGCCACTTCATAAATTTCGTCCCGAGGCTATTTTAGGTGCTGCGTCACCTTATTATTGGGCCAGGCCCATGTAATTTCGAAATACATCAGTATAGGCTATTTTTAGAGTCCGTATGTGTGGGGAAACAAGAGATAGGGATGATTTCGGACCCCACCACCAAGGGCCACAAAATTCCCCCCTCTTCCTCCATATATACAGCCCTTAGGGCATCGTTTAGACTTTGAGTTTTGTTTAGATTAAAAGTTCGCCATAGCTGCAACTTCGCGTACTTCGTTTGTGTTCAACGACCAGACAAAGGCGTCACAGAACCCCACCTTGATCAATAAAGCTTTCATCTTATATTCGCAATATCCAGATTGCAATCTTAGTTTCTTGCTTGTTCTTCGTTTGCTCGCAGGAAACAGACCCTCGTGGTCAGGTTGATCGTGCTCCGGCGTGGTCAATAACCACTCGGAGTTGGTTTAGCGATTGCTAAGGCGCGACGTCCTCGCACGTTCGTAGTCGGATCGTCAAAGTCGACTTCCACCAAAGCGATATCCATCATCTCATCGAAAGACGGGACACCTTTGCCTCTATCAACACGAAGTTGCAATGGCTAACTTTTAACTAAACAAATCCCCAGGAAAAGCTACTAGATGGATCTACTTATATAGGAGCAAGGGGTGGCGGCCAAGAAGGTGGGAGGACGTCCCAAGGCAGCCTAAAACTAAATCTAGGTCGTACAAGGCCAATGGGCCCAAGTGGAGGTGATGTAACACCTTTGGACTTGTAGTTTGACTCGGATTCTGCTGCAGCATCAGATTGTTTCGTCCACAACTCAACGCTCCGGACGAATTTGAAGGTGATTCCAATTGGGTTGGAAAGTGCACGAAATCTAGTTTCCAACAAAAAAAGAATCACCCAATTCGGAGTCCGTATCAAAAACTTGTGTGCGTTTTGAGTCAGGTGTATCTGTGCAGTCCGAATCTGAATCCAGAACGTGAGAGACTTGGACTCTATCTTCTCTTGGGCCAAAAGTGACGTGAGAGAACTTTTTGGACAGCAAATAAACATCTCTTTCTTCCTTATCTTCATATGTGGATTGTACAAATGTCCCATACACCTGCAATTAGACAAAACACAAAAGTGTGTGAAGTTTTTTTGTTCTGGATAACATAAATAGATTATTGAATAGTTTGCACTAGAAATCACCTGACAAATATGCATATATGCAATATTTTTGGTCATATCCAAGGTAGTCATGTCCTCGTCATAGATTGGATCAAGCGAAGATGGGAACGATCTTAACTATGATTATGACAATGAACGGTGGGTAGCACGTGGAGGAAATTGATGGATGGATGGTGGACAGCGGAAGGGATAATGATGCAGCGGCGACGTGACTAATGTGAACAGAACTCGAAACTCTAAACGACCTAGACACTAAGACCAGCAACTCGACACGATGATGCAACCGATAATTCAACTATGCAAGCAATGAAAAGAAAATTGCAAAGGCTCAGACTGGCTTGGACAAAGGATGAATAGATCTAACTCTTTTTTGTGGATTTTTCTTGGACAATAGGTAAGAAAATAAATCTAATCTAGGAAAACTGGAAATTCTCACCTAGCAACCTGAAAACTGATACCACTTGATAGAGGCGAGGGTGTCCCGATCTTTCGATGAGATGATAACTATCGATTTGGTGGAGACGACTTTGACGATCCGACTACAAACGTGCACGACGTTGCGCCTTAGCAATCGCTAAACCAATCTCCTGAGGTTACGGACAATGCCGGAAGCACGGTCAGCCTGACCACGAAGGTCTATTCCTGCAAGCAATCGAAGAACGAGCAAGAATATGATAAAGCAATCTGAATATTGCAAATATATATGAGGTATTGATAATGGTGGGGATCCGGAAGCGGTCTTGGTCTGGTCGTTGGACACAAACGAAGTACACGAAGTTGCACTGGCTAACTTTTAACTAAACAAATCCCAACGAAAAGCTACTAGATTGATCTAGTTATATAGGAGCAAGGGGTGGCGGCCAAGGAGGTGGAAGGACGTCCCAAGGCAGCCTAAAACTAACCCTAGGTCGTACAAGGCTCATGGGCCCAAGTGGAGGTGATGCAACACCTTTGGGCTTGTTGTTTGACTCGGATTCTGCTGCAACGTCAGATTGTTTCGTCCGTAACTCAACTCTTCGGACGAATTTGAAGGTGAATCCAATTGGGTTGGAAAGAGAACGAAATCTAGTTTCCAACAAAAAAAGAATCACCCAATTCAGAGTCCGTATGAAAAAGTTGTTGGCGTTTTGAGTCAGGTATGTCTGTGCACTCCGAATCTGAATCCAGAACGTGAGAGACTTGGACTCTATCTTCTCTTGGCCCAAAAGTGACGTGAGAGGACTTTTTGAACACAACCTAAACTTCTCCTTTTCCCTTATCTTCATATGTGGATTGTACAAATGTCCCATACACCTGCAATTAGACAAAACACAAAAGTGTGTGAAGTATTTTTGTTCTGGATAACATAAATAGATTATTGAATAGTTTGCATTAGAAATCACCTGACAAATATGCATGTATGCAATATTTTTGGTCGTATCCAAGGTATTCATGTCCTCATCATATAAGATGAAAGCTTTATTGATCAAGGTGGGGTTCTGAGACGTCTTTGTCTTGTCGTTGAACACAAACGAAGTACGCGAAGTTGCAGCTATGGCGAACTTTAATCTAAACAAAACCCAAAGTCTAAATGGTGCCCTAAGGGCTGTATATATGGACGAAGAGAGGGCGAATTTCGTGGCCCTTGGTGGAGGGGTCCGAAATCAACCCTATCTCTTGTTTCCCCACACATACGGACTCTAAAAATAGCCTATACTAATGTATTTCGAAATTACATGGGCCTGGCCCAATAAAAAGGTGACGCAGCACCTATAATAGCCTCTGGACGAAATTTATGAAGTGGCATCTTGTATATTTCCTCCAAGGCTTCATGTCGTTATGGTGGCTTCAAAGACCTGAAATCATCACTCGTAACTCCGTTCTTGTTCCCCTTGTGCATGCCATCATCTCCATGCTTGTTCTTGCTCCAATGTTCATCCTTCTCCAAGCTAGCCCCTTCATTTGTAAGCAAAACAAATGTATCCAATTTAGGCAGCATCATATTCTCATGAACATTTGAATCATTACCAAGAAATGGAAGTACCTGATAATTTAATTGGCGTGCGCGAGCTCTAGTAATCGGTCCAGTATATGTAACAGTAGGGGCTGTGGGTGTAACAATGGTATTGATGTCCTCATCAGATACACTCACCCAATCCATGTCTACTAGCATAGCATAGCGATATAAGCAAATGTAGAAGTAAGTCCCAAAGGATTGATAATAAAACAGGTAATAGGTTCTACGTCATCTACTTCCCAAAACCCACATATTAGTCAGATCCTAACCATGCAATTGTTTGGGGATTGATCTAATGCAATAAAACTGGGTAGTAAAGAGGTATGATCAAAGTGTTACTTGCCTTGCTGATGATCCGTGAAACCTAGAGATTCAAAGTAGCAAGCGGCACACTCTGGGTACTTTATCGCAAACAAACAAGCATACAATAAGCACTCATCTAATGCATAGGTAAAACTCAAATAAGATGCTTTCGAGAGGAAACTCTAGGCGCTTGAATCGCCTGATTCCGATAAATGAGCGAAAAGTTACACTAAAACGAAAATCGGATCAGAAATCGCGATCAGAAATAATCGCGAAAAGTCCGGGAAAAAGAAAAACGGACGAACAGGCTAATGAACGATCGTTCGCTGTCTGCGGCTAAACGACGAAAACTGTTTCTTAAAACGAACGTACGGACGAACGTCCGCTAAATAGACTAAACCGAGAAAAAACCCGATCTAAAATAAAAAAAGACTGCGGTTTTGATAAAAAAACCGGGTGGTTAACCGGTGAAGACCGGCGGCGGATCCGGTGACTACCTCCGGCGGCGGTGAACTCCGACGGG
>NW_021315356.1:14020-33127 GCF_002162155.2 Triticum dicoccoides | reverse complement strand
TCCAGGTTGCTCGGTGAGATTTTACAGTTTTTCGTAGTTTAGATCGAGTCTGTTCTTCATACCTATAGTCCACGAAAAAGCCACAAAAAAAAATTTAGGGTTAGTTCATCATATCCGAACCAATCTGAGCCTTGCATAATCTTTTTAGGGTTTTGCTTTGTTGAATTTGCGGTTGCATCGTCGTGTCTAGTTGCTGGTCTTAGAGTCTAGTCTTTTAGAGTTTCGAGTTCTGGTCATAAGTTGTCACGCCGCCGCCGCACCATCATCATCGCCCCTGCCATCTACCACCACCGCACCGAATCAGTATCCATATACCACCACCAATCCGTGTCCATATACCACCACCGATCCATATCCATATACTACCACCGCTACCACCACCGCTGCCATATACCACCACCATATATCCACCACCAATCCGAGTTCTTTGCTTATTAGGGTTGTTTTCGGGATCCATCTAGATTCCGATTCGTGTTTCCTTGCCGGAGTAGGTTTCGGAAAAAAAAGAGTCGGGTAGCCACGCTCCGTTTAGGCCCAAAATTTTTCGAAAACGCATTTTTCGAAAATTTTTCTGGCTATCCTATTTTTAGGTATTTCTGAGTGTTTTGAGACAGGTGCCATTATTGGAAGTTTTTTTTGACCCGTTTCCAGTTTTTGGGTCCGGGCAGTCGAAAAAAAAAAAATTGGTCGAAAAAATTTCGTGCCCATCCTGTCAGTTTGAGCTAGGAAGAGTTTTGAGACACTCGCCATTATAGTAATTTTTCGCAAAAAAAAAAGCAGCGCAAAAAAAAAGAGCGCAAAAAAAAAGAGCGAAAAAAAAAAATTCAGAGTGTGCTTTTCCCTTGTTTACGTGCCGCGCCGTGATTTTGTTAGTGTTCTAGGCTCGCGTCTCTAGCACAGTCTAGCCTAGGACCAGCACAGTACCGTCGTTGAGCGTTTATTCAACTTTGCATCTCTGAATTGATTATTGCTGACCCTTTTTGCTACCATATTATAAGCCTTCCCAGCTCCACATACATCTACGTCGTGCGTTTGACTCTCCCTGGTAATCGCTCTATCCAAGCTTTGAGAGTTTTTGACTACAACGGTTGCCGATCACCGCCTGCTGCTGGGTAAGAACTGGTAAGAATTTGAGATTTGCTTGACGGATTTGTGACACCCACCACCACCGTTGCCGATCATATTCTTGTGTGTTTCTATTGCTGCTAACCATGCCAGGATCACAAGCCGACGAGATTGACTGGGAGAATTTATCGAACAAGGAGCTTCATGATAAGTTTCAGCAAATGATGACTGAACAGGTGCAAGATGTGCTGAACAATTTTGAAGAGGCCATGGAGAAGATCACTGGCCTTGAGAAGACGTTCGAAACAAAGCTCGATAACAAGTTTAATGAATTACTCGCGCGTCTTCCACCACCACCACCCGCTGCACCTAACGCACCTCTCCAACAACAACAACAACGACTACCTCCACGTCGCGAAGCAGACCTCCGCCGAGCAAGCCGTGTTCCTCTTGCGTTTGGCCAAACTGTTGGTGCTGCTGTTGATACTTCTGTGGCTCCTGCTGCTGATGCGGAGGAGGATGATTATGTGGGAGATTATGAGGATGAGGTTGATCAAAATCAACACTACGTGCAGCCACCTGTACCACCACCAGCAGGTCGACCTCAGGTATATATTCGTAATGGTAGGCCTGTACCACCACCTCAGGTACGAGATGATGTCCATATTCCTAAACTGAAATTGAATATTCCACCATTTGAGGGTAGATATGTTCCTGATATATATCTTACTTGGGAGTTAGAAACTGAACAACGATTTACATGTTTACAATATCCTGAGGAGAGACGAGTTGCTGCTGCTGTTTGTGCTTTCACTAGTTTTGCATGTGTATGGTGGTCTGAACATTGTAGATTGTATCCTATTCCAACTACTTGGGCTGCTTTGAAAACTGCTATGCGTACGCGTTGGGTTCCACCATATTATCAACGTGAATTGCTTCAAAAATTGCAGCGTTTAAGACAAGGAAAAAATTCTGTAGAAGAATATTATCAGGAATTACAAACTAGCATGATTAGATGTGGTATTGTTGAGGAGAATGAAGCTATGCTTGCACGTTTTCTGGGTGGATTAAATAGAGATATTCAGACCATTCTAGACTATAAGGAGTATACTAATATCACTCGTTTATTCCATCTTGCTTGTAAAGCTGAACGTGAAGTGCAGGATCGACAAGCATTGGGGCGAACTAACTTTTCTGCAGGCCGACCTTCATCATGGACACCACGTGCATCTTCTACTTCAACTGCACCAGCACCTCCATCCGGTGCCACCTCCAGCCGTGATACAAGAAAACAGGCACAACCACCATTATCTGCCAAGAGCGCACCTGCGGGGCCTGCACAGCGTTCTTCTTCTTCCATGGCATCAACAGGGCACACAAGTGATATTATTTGTCGTCGTTGTAAGGGAGGAGGTCATTATGCGAGAGAATGCAAATCTCCGCGTGTGATGATTGCTACCGCGGATGGTGGATATGAGTCCGCTAGTGACTATGATGAGGAGACTTTGGCTATTATTACACGTGAAGAACATGGTGGAGATGATTCTGATCATGAGACGCAATACATGGCTCCTGAAGACGCTGACAGGTATGAATGTTTAGTTGCTCAACGTGTTTTGAGTGTGCAGGTCACACAAGCTGAGCAAAATCAGAGGCACAATTTGTTCCATACCAAGGGAGTTGTGAAGGAACGTTCTGTGCGCGTCATCATAGACGGAGGGAGCTGCAACAACTTGGCTAGCATGGAGATGGTGGAGAAGCTTTCTCTCACCACAAGACCACATCCACATCCTTACTACATCCAATGGTTCAACAACAACGGCAAGGTTAAGGTAACACGTACTGTTCGTGTGCATTTTAGTATCTCTACATATGCTGATTATGTTGATTGTGATGTGGTACCTATGCAAGCATGTTCCTTATTACTTGGTAGACCATGGCAATTTGATAAAAATTCTGTACACCATGGTAGAAACAATCACTATACTCTTGTTCATAAGGATAAAAATATTACTTTGCTTCCTATGACTCCTGATTCCATTTTGAAAGATGATATTAATAGAGCTAATAAAGCAAAACAGGAGACGAATAAGAGTGAAAATCAGATTGTGGCAAAAGAATTTGAGCAACAAATGAAGCCTAATAATAAACCATCTAGTGTTGCTTCTGAAATTAAATTGAAAAGTGCATGTTTATTTGCCACCAAATCTGATATTAATAAGACTTTTGAGCTTGAATGTGATGCTAGTGGAATTGGATTAGGAGGTGTGTTATTACAAGATGGCAAACCTGTTGCATACTTTTCGAAAAAATTGAGTGGGCCTAGTCTGAATTATTCTACTTATGATAAAGAATTATATGCTCTTGTTCGGACTTTAGAAACATGGCAACATTATTTATGGCCCAAAGAATTTGTTATACATTCTGATCATGAATCTTTGAAACATATTAAAAGTCAAGCTAAACTGAATCGTAGACATGCTAAATGGGTTGAATTCATTGAGACTTTCCCTTATGTCATTAAACACAAGAAGGGAAAAGAAAATGTTATTGCTGATGCATTGTCTCGTCGCTATACTATGCTTTCACAACTTGACTTCAAAATATTTGGTTTGGAGACCATCAAAGATCAATATGTGCATGATGCTGATTTTAAAGATGTAATGCAGAATTGTAAAGAAGGAAGAATGTGGAACAAGTTTGTCGTTAACGATGGATTTGTGTTTCGTGCTAACAAGCTATGCATTCCAGCTAGCTCCGTTCGTCTTTTGTTGTTGCAGGAGGCGCATGGAGGAGGATTAATGGGTCACTTTGGCGTGAAGAAGACGGAGGACGTACTTGCTACACATTTCTTTTGGCCAAAGATGAGACGGGATGTTGAGCGTTTTATTGCTCGATGCACTACATGTCAAAAAGCTAAGTCACGACTCAATCCTCATGGTTTATATATGCCTTTGCCTGTACCTAGTGTTCCTTGGGAGGATATATCTATGGACTTTGTTTTAGGTTTACCTCGAACAAAGAAGGGGAGGGATAGCATATTTGTTGTCGTGGATAGATTCTCGAAAATGGCACACTTTATACCATGTCATAAAAGCGATGATGCTGTTAATGTTGCTGATTTGTTCTTTCGTGAAATTATTCGCTTGCATGGTGTGCCAAATACTATTGTTTCAGATCGTGATACTAAATTTCTTAGCCACTTTTGGAGATGTTTATGGGCTAAGTGATAGAGGCAAAGGTGTCCCGTCTTTCGATGAGATGATGGATATCGCTTTGGTGGAAGTCGACTTTGACGATCCGACTACGAACGTGCGAGGACGTCGCGCCTTAGCAATCGCTAAACCAACTCCGAGAGGTTATTGACCACGCCAGAGCACGATCAACCTGACCACGAGGGTCTGTTTCCTGCGAGCAGACAAAGAACAAGCAAGAAACTAAGATTGCAATCTGGATATTGCGAATATAAGATGAAAGCTTTATTGATCAAGGTGGGGTTCTGTGACGCCTTTGTCTGGTCGTTGAACACAAACGAAGTACGCGAAGTTGCAGCTATGGCGAACTTTTAATCTAAACAAAACCCAAAGTCTAAACGATGCCCTAAGGGTTGTATATATGGAGGAAGAGGGGGGAATTTCGTGGCCCTTGGTGGAGGGGTCCGAAATCAACCCTATCTCTTGTTTCCCCACACATACGGACTCTAAAAATAGCCTATACTTATGTATTTAGAAATTACATGGGCCTGGCCCAATAATAAGGTGACGCAGCACCTAAAATAGCCTCGGGACGAAATTTAGGAAGTGGCATCTTGTATATTTCGTCCAAGGCTTCATGCACCCATTATGGTGGCTTCAAAGTCCTGAAATCATCACTTGTAACTCCGTTCTTGTTCCCCTTGCGCATGCCATCATCTCCATGCTTGTTCTTGCTCCAATGTTCATCCTTCTCCAAGCTAGGCCCTTCATTTGTAAGCAAAACAAATGTATCCAATTTAGGCAGCATCATATTCTCATGAACATTAGAATCATTACCAAGAAACGAAAGTACCTGGTAATTTAGTTGGCGTGCACGAGCTCTAGTAATTGGTCCAGTATGTATAGCAGCAGGGGCTGTGGGTGTAACAATTGTATTGATGTCCTCATCACTAAGTTGGGGACTAAACTGCTTTTTAGTACTACTTGTCACCCCCAAACTGATGGACAAACTGAAGTAGTCAATAGAACGTTGTCTACTATGCTTAGGGCTGTTTTGAAGAATAATAAGAAAATGTGGGAGGAATGCTTGCCTCATATTGAATTTGCTTATAATCGTTCATTGCATTCTACTACTAAGATGTGCCCTTTTGAAGTTGTGTATGGTTTCCTACCTCGTGCACCTATTGATTTGTTGCCTCTTCCATCTTCGGAGAAGGTTAATTTTGATGCTAAACAACGTGCTGAATTGATTTTAAAAATGCATGAGTTAACTAAGGAAAACATTGAGCGTATGAATGCTAAATATAAACTTGCTGGAGATAAGGGTAGAAAACATGTTGTGTTTGCACCTGGAGATCTTGTTTGGTTACATTTGCGTAAGGATAGATTTCCTGATTTGCGCAAATCAAAGCTAATGCCACGTGCTGATGGTCCCTTTAAGGTGTTAGAGAAAATAAATGATAATGCATATAAACTTGAGCTGCCTGCAGCTTTTGGGGTTAGTCCCACTTTTAACATTGCAGATTTGAAGCCTTATTTGGGTGAGGAAGATGAACTTCCGTCGAGGACGACTTCATTTCAAGAAGGGGAGGATGATGAGGACATCAATACAATTGTTACACCCACAGCCCCTGCTGCTATACATACTGGACCAATTACTAGAGCTCGTGCACGCCAACTAAATTACCAGGTACTTTCGTTTCTTGGTAATGATTCTAATGTTCATGAGAATATGATGCTGCCTAAATTGGATACATTTGTTTTGCTTACAAATGAAGGGCCTAGCTTGGAGAAGGATGAACATTGGAGCAAGAACAAGCATGGAGATGATGGCATGCGCAAGGGGAACAAGAACGGAGTTACAAGTGATGATTTCAGGACTTTGAAGCCACCATAATGGGTGCATGAACCCTTGGACGAAATATACAAGATGCCACTTCCTAAATTTCGTCCCGAAGCTTTTTTAGGTGCTGCGTCACCTTATTATTGGGCCAGGCCCATGTAATTTCGAAATACATAAGTATAGGCTATTTTTAGAGTCCGTATGTGTGGGGAAACAAGAGATAGGGTTGATTTCGGACCCCTCCACCAAGGGCCACGAAATTCCCCCCTCTTCCTCCATATATACAGCCCTTAGGGCATCGTTTAGACTTTGGGTTTTGTTTAGATTAAAAGTTCGCCATAGCTGCAACTTCGCGTACTTCGTTTGTGTTCAACGACCAGACAAAGGCGTCACAGAACCCCACCTTGATCAATAAAGCTTTCATCTTATATTCGCAATATCCAGATTGCAATCTTAGTTTCTTGCTTGTTCTTCGTTTGCTCGCAGGAAACAGACCCTCGTGGTCAGGTTGATCGTGCTCCTGCGTGGTCAATAACCTCTCGGAGTTGGTTTAGCGATTGCTAAGGCGCGACGTCCTCGCACGTTCGTAGTCGGATCGTCAAAGTCGACTTCCACCAAAGCGAAATCCACCATCTCATCGAAAGACGGGACACCTTTGCCTCTATCAGCTAAGCCCCCAAGTGGCAAGATTGCTCTCCACTCGGAGTGTTTTTAAACTTAGGCGATTTCGGGATCGCGGCTAAGCCCCCGAGTGGGAGGATTGCTCTCCACTCGGAATGTTTTTTAACTTAGGCGAGCACGGGGTCGTAGCTAAGCCCCCGAGTGGGAGGATTGCTCTCCACTCATAGTGTTTTTAAACTTAGGCGAGTTCAGGGTCGCGGCTAAGCCCCCTAGTGGGAGGATTGCTCTCCACTCGGAATGTTTTTTAACTTAGGCGAGTACGGGGTCACTGCTAAGCCCCCGAGTGGGAGGATTTCTCTCCACTTGGGTTTTTTTTAACTTAGGCGAGTACGGGGTCGCTGCTAAGACCCCGAGTGGGAGGATTGCTCTCCACTCGAAGTGTTTTTAACTTAGGCGAATCAGGTTCACGGCTAAGCCACCCACTGGGGGATTCGGACACAAATGGTTACGGGAAATCAATCATTAAGATACTGCAAAAATCTTGTCTTCGGTAAGCAAACTGAAGGACTTCTTATTACAACTCGTTGATCCGAGTGATTTCAGGTATAGAAAGGGGCAAGCAGCTCTGCGTTCCACGCACGAGGCTCGTCCATATTCTTGGCCACGTTGTAGATATGGTATGCTCCATTGTGAAGCACCTTGGTGATGATGAAGGGACCTTCCCAGGCCGGAGCAAGCTTGTGAGGCCATTTCTGAACCACTCGGAGCACAAGGTTTCCTTCCTGGAATGCTCGACCTCTGACATTACGGGCATGGAATCGACGCAGATCTTGCTGATGGATGCTCGACTGAATCAAAGCCATCCCGCGGTCCTCTTACAGGAGATCAACTGCGTCTTCGCGTTCCTGCTCTACTTCAGCTTCTGAGAAGAGTTCCACCCGGGGAGCATTATGCAGCAAGTCACTCGGAAGCACAGCCTCGGTGCCGTACACTAGGAAGAAAGGGGTTCGGTCTGTCGACCGGTTTGGTGTCATTCTCAGCCCCCATAGGACGGATGGTAACTCAGTCACCCAAGCTCCAGCAGCATGCTTGAGGTCGCGCATCAGTCGGGGGTTTAACCCTTGAAGGATCAAACCATTCACCCTTTCTGCTTGCCCATTCGACTGCGGGTGTGCAACAGACGCATAGTCGACCCGAGTGCCATAATGTTGTGAGGAACTCCATATTTGAATATCAACTCTTTGATGAAACAAACGGCAGTGCTTGAGTCAACATTTTTGATGGGCTTGGCTTCGATCCACTTAGTGAACTTGTCGACTGCTACGAGCAAATGAGTGAAACCACTTCTACCGGTTTTGAAGGGTCCAACCATATCCAACCCCCGGACTGCAAACGGCCAGACGAGTGGAATAGTCTTCAAGGCAGACGTAGGCTTGTGAGACATGTTGGAGTAGAACTGGCAACCTGCGTACTTGTCGACTATATCTTTTGCCATCTCATTTGCCCGAGGCCAATATAACCCCGCTCGGTATGCTTTGTCCATGATGGTCCGAGAGGATGCATCGTGACCACAGGTCCCCGAGTGGATATCGTTTAGGATCATTCGACCTTCTTCCGGGGTGATGCAGCGTTGAGTCACTCCTGTGACACTTTCTCTGTAAAGCTGCCCTTTATCATGGTGAAAGCTTTCGATCGACGGACTATTTGGCGAGCCTCATCCTCATCCTCTGGGAGCTCCTCCCTGAGTATGTACGCGATGTACGGTACCGTCCAATCGGGCGTGATCACTAAGACTTCCCTGATCAGGTCGACCACAGCTAGAACCTCAATCTGAGTCGGATCGGTTAAACTTATCAGTTGTGGGGGCTCTTCCTTGAAGGGCTCTTCTTGTACTGACACGGTGTGGAGATGCTCCAAAAACACGTTGCTGGGGATAGGCTTTCGAGTGGAACCTATCTTCGCCAGATCGTCAACAGCTTGATTCTTGATTTGGGGTATGTGGTGGAGCTCTAACCCCTTAAACTTCTTCTCTAGCTTTCCCACTGCATTGCAATAACCAGTCATTGCTGGACTCCTGACGTCCCATTCCTTCATTACATGATTAACCACTAAGTCTGAGTTGCCATAGACCATCAAGTGTCGTACGCCGAGTAAAATGGCCATACGCAGCCCATACAATAGTGCCTCATACTCAACTTTGTTGTTCGAAGAATCAAAGTGAATCTGGAGGACATAACTGAGCTTGTCTCCTTGTGGGGACACTAAAACAACTCCTGCACCAGAGCCATTCAACATCTTGGATCCATCAAAGAACATGGTCCAATGTTCTGACTGAACCTGAGTCGGTTGCTGTTGTTCTATCCAATCTGCGAGGAAATCTACAATTGCTTAAGACTTGATGGCCTTCTTTGCCTCAAACTTGATATCTAAAGGAAGGAGTTCAATCGCCCATTTTGCCACTCGACCCGTTGCATCTTTGTTATTCAGAATTTCTGACAATGGAGCGTCACTGACGACTGAAATTGAGTGGTCAAAAAAGTAGTGTGCAACTTTCTTCGTGGTCAGGTAAATCCCATAAACAAGCTTATGATAATGAGGGTATCTCTGCTTGGACGGTGTCAAGACTTCTGAAATGTAATACACATGGCGCTGAACTTTGAAGGCTTTGCCTTCTTCTTCCCGCTCGACCATGAGCACTGTGCTAACAACCTGTCCAGTGGCTGCGATGTAAAGAAGTAAGGGCTCCTTGCTGACTGGAGCGGCAATCAATGGTTGTGTGGAAAGCAGGGCTTTGAGCTCTTCGAACGCTGCTTTAGCTTGATCGTTCCACTCGAACTTGTCAGATTTCTTCATCAGTCGATAAAGAGGCAGTGCCTTTTCACCGAGGCGTGAGATGAATCGACTCAACGCGGCCAAACAACCAGTAAGCTTTTGAACATCATGCACCCGCATGGGGTGCTTCATTCGGAGGATTCTGCCAATCTTTTCTGGGTTCGCATCGATCCCCCGTTCAGAAACAAGGAAACCAAGCAACTTTCCACCCGGGACTGCGAATGTGAACTTTGATGGATTGAGCTTCATATCATATCTTCTTAAGTTGGCAAAGGTTTCAGCAAGGTCAGTCAGTAGGTCGGAACCTTTTCGTGACTTAACCACCATGTCATCCATGTATGTTTCCACATTCCTACTGATTTGAGTGAGCAGACACTTCTGAATCATGCGCATGAACGTGGCGGCAGCATTCTTGAGGCCAAAGGGCATAGTAACATAGCAAAAACACCCAAATGGGGTGATGAAAGTTGTCTTTATCTCGTCGAGTCCATACAGTCGGATCTGATGGTACCCGGAATAAGCATCTAGAAAGGACAATCGCTCACATCCCGCAGTCGAGTCGACTATCTGATTGATGCGGGGAAGAGGAAAATGATCTTTCGGGCAGACCCGATTGATGTGCTTGAAACTCAATACACATTCGAAGTGACTTAGCTTTCTTGGGGACCATAACAACGTCGGCGAGCCACTCAGAGTGGTATATCTCGCGGATGAACTCGGCGGCCAGAAGCCGAGCCACCTCCTCGCCAATCGCCTTTCTCTTCTCCGCGCCGGACTGACAGAGATGTTCTTTAACGGGTTTTGCCTTTAGGTCTATTCGCAAAAGGACCTCAGCCAGTCCCCTAGGTACACCTGGCATGTCAGATGGCTTCCATGCAAAGATGTCCCAGTTCTCACGGAGGAACTGGATGAGCACTCCTTCCTATTTGCTGTCGAGTGTCGTTGAGATATGGGTCGGAGCGGCATTGGGGTCGGTTGGGTGAATGTGGACTGGTTTGGTCTCACCGACCGACTGAAATGCGGACTCCGAGGTAGGCCTCTTGGCACGCGGCAAATCACTTGGATCTGCAGTCTTCTGATATTCTTGAAACACTACTACTGCCATCTGCTCATCAGTGATCTTCAAACCGTTCTGAAGACAATCCTTCGCTCTCTGCTAGTTACCAGTGACCGTGATTACGCCTTTGGGGCCAGGCATTTTCAACTTGAGGTACACATAGCATGGTCGAGCCATGAAACTAGCATAAGCAGGTCTGCCTAGAATAGCGTGATAAGCACTCTCAAAATCCACTACCTCAAACGTTAATTTTTCCTTGTGGTAATTCATAGAATCACCGAAAACCACATCAAGAGTGATCTGACTGAGTGAATCGGCTTTCTTTCCTGGGATGATACCATGGAATCTCATGTTGCTCTCGCTGAGTTTGGACATCGAAATGTCCATCCCCCAGAGGGCCTCAGGATATAACATATTCAGACCAATGCCACCATCCATCAAAACCTTGGTCAGTCTGGTGCCCCAACGACTGGGTCGACCACCAACACTTGCTACCTGGGGGTAGCAACATGTGGCGGGTGGTCGGACTGGTCGAATGTAATAGGGGTTTTTGATCACTTCAAATATCTTGGTGTTACCGGAGCAACCATGTTCACCTCTCTGTTAATTACTTTCAGTCGACTTTTGCTCTCGAGATCAGCAAAAATCACCAAGGTGGCATTAACATTGGGGTAAGCACCATCATCCTCTTTGTCTTCCTCCTTATCAGACTGTTTGTCCTTTTCATTGGGCTGGCTTTCTCTGAAGCTCTGGATCAGGAGTCGACACTGTCGAGTGGTATGCTTGGGGAGAATCAGATTCCCCTCCTCATATTTTTTGGTGTGAATATGACACGACAAATCCATCACATTATTTCCTGCTTGATCCTTCACTTGTTTACGGATCCATGGCCCTTTAGGCTTCCCCTTGAACTTCCCTTGGTTCAGAACTACTGCCTCGGCAGGGCCTGCTGCCTCAGCCTTTCGCTTCTGGTTCCGACTGGAATTTCCTTCTTCGATGTACTAGGCGACTGGTCTGTTCTTGCCACTCCGGAGTCGGTCCTCTTCTTCGTCGTTAGCGTATTTAGTGGCAATCTCCATCATCCGAGCCAGAGACATGTCTCCGGTCCGAACGAACTTCAGATTGAGCTCTCTGTAGCGAACGCATTCTTTAAAGGCGCAGAGTGCTTGGTGATCAGATACATTCTCCACTGTGTGATGCAAAGTGATCCATCTCTGGATATAATCCCTCAAGGTCTCATTCTGTTTCTGCACGCAATGATGCAATTCTAGCAAACCAGCAGGTCTCTTGCAGGTGCCCTCAAATGCTTCCAGTGGCCAACTAATTTAGCCAGGCCCTCATAGAACCTTCAAGCATCAAAGGGAGGTGCTTCATGGCCACCTCATCGCTGCCGCCACCAATGTGCACAGCCACTCGGTAGTCTTCAAGCCAAGTGTTGGGCTTTGATTCTCCTGTGAACTTATTGACATCAGTCGCCAATCTGAAGTTGTAAGGGATCTCAGCGGCTCTGATGGATCTTCCGAAACACTCAGGGCTAGAAACATGGACCCTGCTTCCGCTGGGCCTGTCTCTATCCAGCCCCTCTCTGTATGCTCTGTTCCGGTCGACCAAACCCTGAACAAGGACTGACCTTGCGTTGAAGCCAGGCTCTCTTGGGTCGACTGGAACTCTGCAGTCATTACCATATGGACGCCTGTCATCATACCGCCAGGGCGCATACGACCCGTCCCTCGGAAGGGGCGAAGGCACTCGACGGTGGTTGTCTCGGGCGTACTCATGATCATACTCTCCATGAGCTCTTCCCAGGTGCCGATCTCAGTGGTGATCGTGATCTTCACGTCGCAAAGGCGACACGGACTGTGTGCCGACTGAATAGTATCTTCCCTTACCGATCTGCTGTGGATCATGTTCCATGACTGAGAAACGGTAGAGCTAAGGTCTCATGCTGCTCGGAGCAGCGTTCTGATCTGTTTCAAACCTCTTCCAGGTTCTGAACGGGACGGCTGAATAGACTCTGCGATACGTGCATCAGCAGCAAGATTCTGGATCGAAGTGTGGAATGGCTGAGTTTCCGGTGGAAACAACTGTCGTGGACATCGACTGGATTCGGGGATCAGTCGATGGGCACGTTCGTTGAGAGAATGTTGGAGAATCTCCAAATGAGTGCGCTCAGCCAGCGAGGCCAGACACACTGCCTCCAAGGCCCGAGCCTCGGTGGTCTCCCCTATGATGGGGGTCTGGAGGGCCTCCACGTTGCGGCGGTGCAGCTCCTCCCTCAGTTGTGAGTTGAGAGGTTGGGGCTGATACTCCTCGTGGCCGAATAACGGGCTATTGCCACCACAGTTGCCGCCGCTGCGACGGAAACCTGGTGGGCTACGATTTGAATCGACCATAAGGACTTCTGCCGCAGGGTCGCAGCTCCCGCTCTCGGAAAATGTGTCTGCAAAGTCAGTCAACAGGACAACTGGACCATAATGAAATATGTCGAGCTCAATTGCCGTGACTTGGGGGGGTGACCGTCTGACGAGGCACCACATGCTTCACCCACCGCTAGATCCGCGATCGACCAAATCGCTTGCGGTGACGTCCAGCGGAGTGAGAAGGTGACGCGAGGGCCGACCGATATGGGGTCGACGGCTGCCGAAGGAGGACGCCGTAGGCACTCGCGCGGAAGTGCGACGAACCATAGATCGGGAGAGCCTCGACGTCGAGGGGGGCTTCCTGGAGCCAAGCGGAGTCATCAGCGACGAAAGTGAGCGCGCCGAGTCGGAACTCGCGGCCCATGACCAATATGCCGCCGGAAACCATGTTGATGAAGATTGGAGAAAATGCGACCTCGCCGGAAGTCACTAAGACGCTTTGCCCCAAGGTGGGCGCCAACTGTCGTGGTACTAAGTCTGACAGTAAGAATAGGGGGTACGTATGAGGAGGCAAGGCCCTAGCTACGGCGAGATTGTATACATGAGTTTACGAGTTCAGGCCCCCCTCATAAGAGGTAAAATCCCTACGTCTTGGTGCCCTGAGGTGGTCGACTGGAATATGTGTGTGTGTGTGTGTTAGAAGGGGTGCAAACCCTTGTCCCAGAGGAGGGGGGGGCTTATATAGAGTGCGCTAGGACCCCAGCCCACCTCTGTTACAGGGGTTCAATGTACATTAAGACAGGGCGTTACTGGTAACGCCAGCTATAAAGTGTATTCAATGATTTTTAATACTAAGGAGTGAATGCCTGGCTGTTGTCATCCTGAGTGACTCTAGGTCTTCTGTACTCCGAGTGGATTCCTGTATGGTTGAATGACTCCATCCAGGTCGAATGAAATTGGGGGTATCCGAGTGAGGTGATTGGTCGAGTGGATTGCACTCGGTGGCTTCAGTTGATACTTCCTATTTTGCTTTGAATGTCTTTGTTTCCAGGGTAGTGACCTTGGGCGGGGCGTATAGATCAGGCATATGACCCTACACTAGCTCTATGGCGTCGTCATTCACCTTTATAGTATGGAGGCATATGATGCGAGAACAACCAAATACAAAAGCCTCAATCAAAGAAGCATGCATCACAAGTAAGTTTCAAAGTCTCCAAGATCAACAATCATAGTATGGTTGCACTCACTACAAGTGGACATGAGAGAGGCAACTAATGTACACAAGAGACAATGATCAACATATATCATGTGAGAGGCATGAACATATATGTCAGCAACCCAAGAAAGCGAGTAAGAATGGAACATGGGTGATGCGACAAAGCAAGCAATCATAGTGATCAAGTCAAGCAAGCTAGTAGGGAGACGATGCAACTCACTAGAAGGAATCATGGCAAGCATGTCATGTGTGCGAATAGTGGGCATGAATAATGCACCTGACATATCACAAGCACGAAAGCAAGATATTAGCAAGATATCATCAATGTATTGGCGAGAGGCCATATGTAAATAGCAATGGGACATCATGACTCACTCAATACAACAAGCATCAATAGCATGGGGCACAAAGAAATCATGGCACCAAGCATGCAAATACACATAGGAGTAGCATAATGGTGAATCATGGGTAAATGCAAGCAAGGGTCACAATTGCATGGCATAATCATGTAAAGAGGCATAACATGCAAAGTGAACACGATAAAATGGGCATAATGTAACAAGTGGTAAATAGCCCATAGCTGTGTGAGAGCCAAGTAAAAGAGATGCGCGTAGTCGTTGCACGAAGAGAACGGTGGTAAGGACAATTCACGTGATCCTTTAGCATCGTTGCTCTCAAGAGCTCGTTTCGTCAACTCTTGGGATTGAGAGGTTGATGAGTATACGTGAGTACCTCCAGAAAACAAAGATAAAGGGAAAATTGTGTGTGCATGGTAGATGTACACATCATCCATCATGATGCGCATGTGCATGTGTTGGTTAGCACAAAATATCCAATGCTCAAATAGATGAGATGCGTGATATAGAAACATGTCATCCATCATATGAGAGGTTTATTGTTATGTATAGCATAATGGAGACTCAAATTGTGTAATGCATCATGAGAAATATGTAGAGCATTGTTATTCATGGAATGCGTATGGTGCATGCAATTATGCCAATCATGCAAAGTATGGAATGCATCAAAATATCCTAATATGTATGAGGAAACTATGGGTGTCTCCTCATGAGCATTAGTGGAAACATCACATGGAGAATATTGACAACATCCAAAACAAAGCATATTTGGAACAATGTGATCATGGCATGGGATATTAGATGAATTGCGCAAATCATGTAAAGGAAGCATGTCAATATCATCAAAACAAAAGCCAATGACCATCATCTCGTCATCTATGCCATAAGTGCAAATGGGATTTATTTTAATGGGGCATGCATCATTACTATGTTGAGACTGAAATGATGCGATATGGGAGATCTCCTTCATAGCATATGACAAGTTTAAAGGATTATCAAACATGATGTGACCAATAGAATTTTCACAAGATATCGTATGAAGGAATGCATGAAAACTAGGCAATTCAACATGCTCATCATCATATTCATCATAAATTGGTAAGTCATGACACGAGGAAGTCGCACTAGCATGAAGCGTGGGAATAGGTGGATCAACATCATGCAAGCAATCATATGTGAGATAGTCCACTAGTGGGATAACCTATGTTACCTTTGGAGCGTCGCTCATGTGTTGTAGGTGAGGTTGCAACTTGATGGTACCATATAAGGGGTGCATCCTCTTCGACCATGGCCATCATCCTCTCTATTGGAGGTATGGTCTCGTCGAGGATAGACATGTCATCATGTAGGAGACCTAGCACCAAGGAAGAAAACACACTCAGAGTAGAGGTTAAGTCATTAGAAATCATAGTGGCCTCACATGCCCTATAAACTACCTCACTCACTAACTGGTGTGGCTCACTCACTCCGTCAAGGATGCACTCACTCATATGGCTGGTGGTGATGAGGACATCAATACCGTTGTTACACCCACAACCCCTGCTACTATAGATACTTGACCAATTACTAGACCTCGTGCACACCAATTAAATTACCAAGTACTTTAGTTTCTTCGTAATGATTCTAATGTTCATGAGAATATGATGCTGCCTAAATTGGATACATTTGTTTTGCTTACAAATGAAGGGCCTAGCTTGGAGAAGGATGAACATTGGAGCAAGAACAAGCATGGAGATGACGACATGCACAAGGGAAACAAGAATGGAGTTTCAAGTGATGATTTCAGAACTTTGAAGCCACCGTAATGAGTGCATGAAGTCTTGGACAAAATATACAAGATGCCACTTCACAAAGTTCGTCCAGAGGCTATAATAGGTGATGCGTCACCTTATTATTGGGTTAGGCCCATGTAATTTCGAAATAAATAAGTATAGGCTGTTTTTAGAGTCCGTATGTGTGGGGAAACAAGAGATAGGGTTGGTTTCGGACCCCTCCCCCATGGGCCACAGAATTCCCCCCTCTTCCTCCATATATACAGCCCTTAGGGCGTCGTTTAGACTTTGGGTTTTGTTTAGATTAAAAGTTCGCCATAGCTGCAACTTCGCGTACTTCGTTTGTGTTCAACGACTAGACAAAGACGGCACATAACCCCAGCTTGATCAATAAAGCTTTCATCTTATATTGGCAGTATCCAGTTTGCAATCTTAGTTTCTTGCTTGTTCTTCATTTGCTTGGAGGAAATAGACCTTCGTGGTCAGGTTGATCATGCTCTGGCATGGTCAGTAACCTCTCGGAGTTGGTTTAGCAATTGCTAAGGCGCGACGTCCTCGCACGTACGTATTCGGATCGTCAAAGTCTACTCCTCCGAAACGATAATCACCATATCATCGAAAGACTGGAAACCTTTGCCTCTATCAAGTGGTATCATATTTCCAGGTTGCTCGGTGAGATTTTACAGTTTTTCATAGTTTAGATCGAGTCTGTTCTTCATACCTACAATACATGAAAAAGCCAAGAAACTTTTTTAGGGTTAGTTCATCATATCCAAACCAATCTGATCCATTGCATAATCTTTTCTGTATTTGCATTGTTGAATTTGCGGTTGCATCATCGTGTCAACTTGCTGGTCTTAGCGTCTAGTTCTTTAGAGTTTCGAGTTTTGTTCACAAGCTGTCATGCCGCCGCGGCACCCTCATCATCGCCCCCGCCATTTACCACCACCGCTTATCCGCTATTTCTCTCAGTCCATATACCACCACCGCTCTGAGTCCATATACCACCACCGCTCCGAGTCCATATACCACCACCGCTCCGAGTCCATATACCACAACCAATTCGAGTCCATATACCACCACTGATCTGAATCCATATACCACCACTAATCTGAGACCACATATACCACTGTCATATACCATCACTAGTTCGAGTTTCACCAGATTCATCTCCGCCACCAGTCCGGGTCCAATATTTGCTCATTTATTTTCGAGTTCCGGATCACGCGATACTATGAGTCGTGAACAAGTCGGATTCCCCAACTTTCGTGCCACCCGTAGAAGAAAAATAGTTCTAGTTTAAAAAAACTAAGTCTGGAAAATTCTGGCTAGGCAGTTTTTAGAACATTTGTAGATTTGTTTTGAAAAAAATTGTTGCGGAGCAAAAAAAAGAGAAAAAAGTGCAAAAAAAGAAAAAAAAGAAAAAAAGCAGAGTGTGCTCCTCCTTCGTTTACGTGTAGCGCCGTGTTTTGTTAGTTTTCTAGGCTCGCGTCTCTAGCACGGTCTAGCCTAGGACCAACACAGTACCGTAGTTGAGCGTTTATTCAACTTTGCATCTCTGAATTGATTATTGCTAACCCTCTTTGCTACCATATTATAAGCCTTCCCAGCTCCACATACATCTACGTCATGCGTTTGACTCTCCCTAGTAATCGCTCTATCCAAGCTTTGAGAGTATTCACTACAACGGTTGCCGATCACCACCTGCTACTGGGTAAGAACTGGTAAGAATTTGAGATTCGCTTGACGGATTTCTAACACACCACCACCACCACCACCACTTCCTAGTAGTCTATAGGATCATATTCTTGTGTGTTTCTATTGATACTAAGCATGGCAGGATCACAAGCTGATGAGGACATGACTACCTTGGATATGACCAAAAATATTGCATATATGCATATTTGTCAGGTGATTTCTAGTGCAAACTATTCAATAATCTATTTGTGTTATCCAGAACAAAAATACTTCACACACTTTTGTGTTTTGTCTAATTGCAGGTGTATGGGACATTTGTACAATCCACATATGAAGATAAGGAAGAAAGAGATGTTTATTTGCTGTCCAAAAAGTTCTCTCACGTCACTTTTGGCCCAAGAGAAGATAGAGTCCAAGTCTTTCACGTTCTGGATTCAGATTCGAACTGCACAGACATACCTGACTCAAAACGCACACAAGTTTTTCATACGGACTCCGAATTGGGTGATTCTTTTTTTGGTGGAACCTAGATTTCGTGCACTTTCCAACCCAAGTGGAATCACCTTCAAATTCGTCCGGAGCGTTGAGTTGTGGACGAAACAATCTGATGCTGCAGCAGAATCCGAGTCAAACTACAAGTCCAAAGGTGTTACATCATCTCCACTTGGGCCCATTGGCCTTGTACGACCTAGATTTAGTTTTAGGCTGCCTTGGGACGTCCTCCCACCTCCTTGGCCGCCACCCCTTGCTCCTATATAAGTAGATCCATCTAGTAGCTTTTCCTGGGGATTTGTTTAGTTAAAAGTTAGCCATTGCAACTTCGTGTACTTCGTTTGTGTCCAACGACCAGACCAAGACCGCTTACGGATCCCCACCATTATCAATACCTCATATATATTTGCAATATTCAGATTGCTTTATCATATTCTTGCTCGTTCTTCGATTGCTTGCAGGAATAGACCTTCGTGGTCAGGCTGACCGTGCTTCCGGCATCGTCAGTAACCTCAGGAGATTGGTTTAGCGATTGCTAAGGTGCAACGTCGTGCTCGTTTGTAGTCGGATCGTCAAAGTCGTCTCCACCAAATCGATAGTT
>NW_021315356.1:0-12745 GCF_002162155.2 Triticum dicoccoides | reverse complement strand
GAGAGAGAGTTGTTGTATATCCTGCTTGGCAGTTGTTTTTCATCATTATCTTCACTGCCGTTGTGATCTTCACTTATATCTTGCTGTCAAGAGCTACTTAGTATCCTTCATTGATGCTAGTTGTGCTACGCCGTGACCTCTTTAGTGTTCTAGGCTCGCGTCTCTAGTCTGGTCTAGCCTAGGACCAGCACAGTACCGTCGTTGAGCGTTTATTCAACATTGCATCTTTGAATTGATTATTGCTAATCTTTTGCTACCATATATAGCCAACCCAGCTCCACATATTTCTACACCGTGTATACGTACGCTCCCCTGGCAATCGCTTTACTCAATATTCGGAGTTACTTGACACCGTTGGTTGCCGATCACCGCCTGCTGCATGGTAAGAACTTGTAAGACATTGATATTTGCTTTACTGTGAGCGTTTTACCACCACATCCTAGTAGTTATAGGAACATTATTTTTGGGTTTTGTTTCTTGTTCTACTAATCATGACAGGATCCAGAGTCAATTCATGGGCTTTGTCGATCGCGGGAGACGTGCCACCACCTTTGCAAATACCACAACCGTCACGAGAGGTGCACAAACATCCAAATGCACATGATCAGGTTAATGTATCTATACCACCATTTAATGGTCGTTTTAAACCTGCTTTATATATTGAATGGGAGTTCGACATAAAAAATATATTTGCTTCCCATAATTTTGATGAACATAAAAAGGTTAAGGTTGCGGTTGGTTCTTTCACTGGTTATGCTTTGGTTTGGTGGAGTGAATATTGTCGGTTACACCCTGATTATATACCTACTACTTGGGATGATTTGAAACTTGCCATGCGACATACTTTCGTCCCTGCTTATTATACTCGTGACATGATTAAGAAGTTGCAACACTTAAAACAAGGTAGTGAAACTGTAACAAAATATTATGATGATTTACAAACTACCTTATTGCATTCCTCTTTAGAAGAAAGTGAAGATGATTTTATGGATAGATTTTGGGGAGGATTAAACCGTGATATTCAAGAGATACTAATTCATGAAGAGTGTTATCCTATGGACCATTTGTTTCATCTTGCTTGCAAAGCTGAACAGGAAATAAAACGACGTGTTGGCCACGAGGAGAACAAGCGCACGGTGCACATTCCAAGAGTTGATATGATTGTTCCTTCAACTACTAAGCATACTATGACAACCACATCCGTTGTTGTCAGGACTATATCACCTCCACCATGTGACACATCGCCCCCGAGAGTGGCTACATCATCTGAGTTGATCATAAGAGGTAATGACAAAGGTACTGATCTTCCATCTCTACATGAGAATGATGAATGCCTTGTCAATTTGAATGCACCATCTGATGAGCTACCCACTACTTTGATCACACCACCTATTTTAGAGGACTACGTTGATAATTTGACTTTGCCATGTGATCAAACAACTGAAATACCAACAATTTTGAGTGCACCCATTGAATTAACTATTGATGCAAAAGAACCAATGTTTAATCATTTTGATATGACCTCTAATCTTGGTGATGATTCTGTGTTGAATGAGTTATTGCATGTTTGCGTATTTAAGCATGTTGTAGCATGTAAATTTGATGCAAGTAAGGTTTATTCATCAATGTTGGGATGATTTAATGATGAACATTGTCAATCTTTTGAAATGAATAAGAGCTTCACTTATATGTGCAAACTGAGTTGCAATATTTTCATGCCTTCTACTTCTTATGCTAATTTTTTGGCTTTAGATTTTATGAACTATGCAAGTTACTCATCTATTCATGTGTCATATATGCAAAAATCAAGGGAAGTAAAAATGGATGACATATACATATACAACATGTACACCTTGTCTCTTTTGTTAGCCACATTTCAGATTAAGCAACGCCGAGGACGGCTTTATTTTCAAGAAGGGGATGATGATGAGGACATGACTACCTTGGATATGACCAAAAATATTGCATATATGCATATTTGTCAGGTGATTTCTAGTGCAAACTATTCAATAATCTATTTATGTTATCCAGAACAAAAATACTTCAAACACTTTTGTGTTTTGTCTAATTGCAGGTGTATGGGACATTTGTACAATCCACATATGAAGATAAGAAAGAAAGAGATGTTTATTTGCTGTCCAAAAAGTTCTCTCACGTCACTTTTGGCCCAAGAGAAGATAGAGTCCAAGTCTCTCACGTTCTGGATTCAGATTCGGACTGCACAGACACACCTGACTCAAAACGCACACAAGTTTTTCATACGGACTCCGAATTGGGTGATTCTTTTTTTGTTGGAAACTAGATTTCGTGCACTTTCCAACCCAATTGGAATCACCTTCAAATTCGTCCGGAGCGTTGAGTTGTGGACGAAACAATCTGATGCTGCAGCAGAATCCGAGTCAAACTACAAGTCCAAAGGTGTTACATCACCTCCACTTGGGCCCATTGGCCTTGTACGACCTAGATTTAGTTTTAGGCTGCCTTGGGACGTCCTCCCACCTCCTTGGCCACCACCCCTTGCTCCTATATAAGTAGATCCATCTAGTAGTTTTTCCTTGGGATTTGTTTAGTTAAAAGTTAGCCATTGCAACTTCGTGTACTTCGTTTGTGTCCAACGACCAGACCAAGACCGCTTACAGATCCCCACCTTTATCAATACTTCATATATATTCGCAATATTCAGATTGCTTTATCATATTCTTGCTCGTTCTTCGATTGCTTGCAGGAATAGAACTTCGTGGTCAGGTTGATCGTGCTCCGGCGTGGTCAATAACCTCAGGAGATTGGTTTAGCGATTGCTAAGGCGCAACGTCGTGCACGTTTGTAGTCGGATCGTCAAAGTCGTCTCCACCAAATCGGTAGTATCATCTCATCGAAAGATCGGGACACCCCGCCTCTATCAAGTGGTATCAGTTTTCAGGTTGCTCGGTGAGAATTTCCAGTTTTTCCTAGATTAGATTTATTTTCTTACCTATTGTCCAAGAAAAAGCCACAAAACAAAAGTTAGATCTATTCATCCTTTGTCCTAGCCAGACTGAGCCTTTGCAATTTTCTATTCATTGCTTGCATAGTTGAATTATCGGTTGCATCGTCGTGTTAGTTGCTGGTCTTAGTGTCTAGTTCCTTTAGAGGTTCGAGTTCTGTTCACATTAGTCACGTCGCCGCTGCATCGTTATCCCTTCCGCTGTCCACCACCCATCCATCAATTTCCTCCACGTGCTACCCACCGTTCATTGTCATAATCATAGTTGAGATCGTTCCCATCTTCGCTTGATCCACTCTACATCTTATCTAGTTTGTTTTGGAAAGAGGGAGAGAGAAAAAAAAGATAGAGAAAAAAAGAGAGAGAAAAAAAAAGAGAAAAAAGGAAAGAAAAAAAAAGTCAGAGAAAAAAAAAGAAAGGAAAAGAAAAAAAAAGTGTGAGAAAAAAAAGAGAGGAGAAAAAAAAACAAATTTCGGATCTATCTAGACTCAATCTCGTAGTTGAATTCGGATTGGAATCTGTTTTGTGCACTATTCAGTAAAACAGGCATAACTTCTTCATATGAAGTCTGTTTTGGCTCCGCGAGTACTCAAATGAAAGCTAGTGACGAGCCGCATCTAAATAGTTGCAGAAGCTAGTTCAGTATTTGGCACCTCAACATCAGCTTCTAAATAGGTCTACTGCTATTGTGATCTTCACTTATATCTTGCTGTCCAGAGCTACTTCATATCCTTTTTTGATGCTAGTTGTGCTACGCCGTGACCTCATTAGTGTTCTAGGCTCGCGTCTCTAGTACGGTCTAGCCTAGGACCAGCAGAGTACCGTCGTTGAGCGTTTATTCAACATTGCATCTTTGAATTGATTATTGCTAATCTTTTGCTACCATATATAGCCAACCCAGCTCCACATATTTCTACACCGTGTATACATACGCTCCCCTGGCAATCGCTTTACTCAATATTCGGAGTTACTTGACACCGCTGGTTGCCGATCACCGCCTGCTGCATGGTAAGAACTTGTAAGACATTGATATTTGCTTTACTGTGAGCGTTTTACCACCACATCCTAGTAGTTATAGGAACATTATTTTTGGGTTTTGTTTCTTGTTCTACTAATCATGACAGGATCCAGAGTCAATTCATGGGCTTTGCCGATCGCGGGAGACGTGCCACCACCTTTGCAAATACCACAACCGTCACGAGAGGTGCACAAACATCCAAATGCACATGATCAGGTTAATGTATCTATACCACCATTTAATGGCCGTTTTAAACCTGCTTTATATATTGAATGGGAGTTCGACATAAAAAATATATTTGCTTCCCATAATTTCAATGAACATAAAAAGGTTAAGGTTGCGGTTGGTTCTTTCACTGGTTATGCTTTGGTTTGGTGGAGTGAATATTGTCGGTTACACCCTGATTATATACCTACTACTTGGGATGATTTGAAAGTTAGCCATTGCAACTTCGTGTACTTCGTTTGTGTCCAACGACCAGACCAAGACCGCTTACGGATCCCCACCATTATCAATACTTCATATATATTTGCAATATTCAGATTGCTTTATCATATTCTTGCTCGTTCTTCGATTGCTTGCAGGAATAGACCTTCGTGGTCAGGCTGACCGTGCTTCCAGCATCGTCAGTAACCTTAGGAGATTGGTTTAGCGATTGCTAAGGCGCAACGTCGTGCACGTTTGTAGTCGGATCGTCAAAGTCGTCTCCACCAAATCGATAGTTTTAAACCTGCTTTATTTATTGAATGGGAGTTCGACATAAAAAATATATTTGCTTCCCATAATTTCGATGAACATAAAAAGGTTAAGGTTGCGGTTGGTTCTTTCACTGGTTATGCTTTGGTTTGGTGGAGTGAATATTGTCGGTTACAACCTGATTATATACCTACTACTTGGGATGATTTGAAACTTGCCATGCGACATACTTTCGTCCCTGCTTATTATACTCGTGACATGATTAAGAAGTTGCAACACTTAAAACAAGGTAGTGAAACTGTAACAAAATATTATGATGATTTACAAACTACCTTGTTGCATTCCTCTTTAGAAGAAAGTGAAGATGATTTTATGGATAGATTTTGGGGAGGATTAAACCGTGATATTCAAGAGATACTAATTCATGAAGAGTGTTATCCTATGGACCATTTGTTTCATCTTGCTTGCAAAGCTGAACAGGAAATAAAACGACGTGTTGGCCACGAGGAGAACAAGCGCACGGTGCACATTCCAAGAGTTGATATGATTGTTCCTTCAACTACTAGGCATACTATGACAACCACATCCGTTGTTGTCAGGACTACATCACCTCCACCATGTGACACATCGCCCCCGAGAGTGGCTACATCATCTGAGTTGATCATAAGAGGTAATGACAAAGCCACATTTCAGATTAAGCAACGCCGAGGACGGCTTTATTTTCAAGAAGGGGAGGATGATGAGGACATGACTACCTTGGATATGACCAAAAATATTGCATATATGCATATTTGTCAGGTGATTTCTAGTGCAAACTATTCAATAATCTATTTATGTTATCCAGAACAAAAATACTTCACACACTTTTGTGTTTTGTCTAATTGCAGGTGTATGGGACATTTGTACAATCCACATATGAAGATAAGGAAGAAAGAGATGTTTATTTGCTGTCCAAAAAGTTCTCTCACGTCACTTTTGGCCCAAGAGAAGATAGAGTCCAGGTCTCTCACGTTCTGGATTCAGATTCGGACTGCACAGACATACCTGACTCAAAACGCACACAAGTTTTTCATACGGACTCCGAATTGGGTGATTCTTTTTGCATTGGAAACTAGATTTCGTGCAATTTCCAACCCAATTGGAATCACCTTCAAATTCGTTCGGAGCGTTGAGTTGTGGACGAAACAATCTGATGCTGCAGCAGAATCCGAGTCAAACTACAAGTCCAAAGGTGTTACATCACCTCCACTTGGGCCCATTGGCCTTGTACGACCTAGATTTAGTTTTAGGCTGCCTTGGGACGTCCTCCCACCTCCTTGGCCGCCACCCCTTGCTCCTATATAAGTAGATCCATCTAGTAGCTTTTCCTGGGGATTTGTTTAGTTAAAAGTTAGCCATTGCAACTTCGTGTACTTCGTTTGTGTCCAACGACCAGACCAAGACCGCTTACGGATCCCCACCATTATCAATACCTCATATATATTTGCAATATTCAGATTGCTTTATCATATTCTTGCTCGTTCTTCGATTGCTTGCAGGAATAGACCTTCGTGGTCAGGCTGACCGTGCTTCCGGCATCGTCAGTAACCTCAGGAGATTGGTTTAGTGATTGCTAAGGCGCAACGTCGTGCTCGTTTGTAGTCGGATCGTCAAAGTCGTCTCCACCAAATCGATAGTTATCATCTCATCGAAAGATCGGGACACCCTCGCCTCTATCACAAGCCAATGAGACTGATTCGGAGAACATGTCAAACAAACAACCACATGATAAATTTCGGCAAATGATGAGTGGACAGGTGTAAGATGTGCTAAACAGATTTGAAGAGGCCATTGAGAAGATAGATGGCATTGAGAAGACGTTCGGAAAAAAGCTCGATAACAAGTTTAATGAATTGCTCTCGCATCTTCCACATCCACCGCCGACTGCACCTGTCGCACCTCTATAACAACGACAACAACTACGCCTTCCAAATCAAGTTCGACGAGCACTACGCGTTCCCCTTGAGCCTAGTCAAAATTCTGGTGCCGCTGCACCTACTGTTGATGTTTCTTTGGCTCCTGCTATTGCTGGTGCAGAGGAGGATGACGTTTATGCTGGCGATTACGAGGATGAGGTTGATCAATATCATAACTACGTGCAACCACCAGCACCAGGTCGTCCAGAGGCATATAATCGCAATGGTAGGGCTGCACTACCAGCTCATGTACGAGATCATGACCATCTTCCTAAATTGAAATTGAATATTCCACCATTTGAGGGTAGATATGTTCCTAATATATATCTTACTTGGGAGTTAGAAACTGAACAATGTTTTACATGTTTACAATACCCCGAGGAGAAACGTGTTACTGCTGCTCTTTGTGCTTTCACTAGTTTTGCTTGCGTGTGGTGATCTGGACATCGTAGATTATATCCGAATAATATTCCAACTACTTTGGCTGCTTTGAAAACTGCTATGCGTACTCATTGGGTTCCACCATATTATCAACGTGAATTACTTCAAAAAATGCAGCGTTTAAGACAAGGAAAAAATTCAGTAGAAGAATATTATCAGGAATTGCAACCTAGATTGATTAGATGTGGTATTGTTGAGGATAATGAAGCAATTCTTGCACGTTTTATGGGTGTATTAAATAAAGAGATTCAGACCATTCTAGAGTATAAGGAGTATAATAATATCACTCGTTTATTCCATCTTGCTTGCAAAGCTGAAGATGAAGTGCAGGATCGACAGGCATTGGCGCGAATTAAATTTTCTACAGGTCGACCTTCATCATGGACACCGCGTGCATCCTGGACCAATTATGACGTGCATCATGGTCTAGTATGTACACAATTCCATCTGCCAGGAGTACACCTTCCGGTTCTGCATAGATCTCTTGATGAGGACATCAATATCATTGTTACACACACAACCCCTGCTGCTATACATACTGGACCAATTACTAGAGCTCGTGCACGCCAATTAAATTACCAGGTACTTTTGTTTCTTGGTAATGATTCTGATGAGGACATGACTACCTTGGATATGACCAAAAATATTGCATATATGCATATTTGTCAGGTGATTTCTAGTGCAAACTATTCAATAATTTATTTATGTTATCCAGAACAAAAATACTTCACACACTTTTGTGTTTTGTCTAATTGCAGGTGTATGGGACATTTGTACAATCCACATATGAAGATAAGGAAGAAAGAGATGTTTATTTGCTGTCCAAAAAGTTCTCTCACGTCACTTTTGGCCCAAGAGAAGATAGAGTCCAAGTCTCTCACGTTCTGGATTCAGATTCGGACTGCACAGACACACCTGACTCAAAACGCACACAAGTTTTTCATACGGACTCCGAATTGGGTGATTCTTTTTTTGTTGGAAACTAGATTTCGTGCACTTTCCAACCAAATTGGAATCACCTTCAAATTCGTCCGGAGCGTTGAGTTGTGGACGAAACAATCTGATGCTGCAGCAGAATCCGAGTCAAACTACAAGTCCAAAGGTGTTACATCACCTCCACTTGGGCCCATTGGCCTTGTACGACCTAGATTTAGTTTTAGGCTGCCTTGGGACGTCCTCCCACCTCCTTGGCCGCCACCCCTTGCTCCTATATAAGTAGATCCATCTAGTAGCTTTTCCTGGGGATTTGTTTAGTTAAAAGTTAGCCATTGCAACTTCGTGTACTTCGTTTGTGTCCAACGACCAGACCAAGACCGCTTACGGATCCCCACCATTATCAATACCTCATATATATTTGCAATATTCAGATTGCTTTATCATATTCTTGCTCGTTCTTCGATTGCTTGCAGGAATAGACCTTCGTGGTCAGGCTGACCGTGCTTCCGGCATCGTCAGTAACCTCAGGAGATTGGTTTAGCGATTGCTAAGGTGCAACGTCGTGCTCGTTTGTAGTCGGATCGTCAAAGTCGTCTCCACCAAATCGATAGTTATCATCTCATCGAAAGATCGGGACACCCTCGCCTCTATCAAGTGGTATCAGTTTTCAGGTTGCTCGGTGAGAATTTCCAGTTTTTCCTAGATTAGATTTATTTTCTTACCTATTGTCCAAGAAAAAGCCACAAAACAAAAGTTAGATCTATTCATCCTTTGTCCTAGCCAGACTGAGCCTTTGCAATTTTCTTTTCATTGTTTGCATTATTGAATTATCGGTTGCATCGTCGTGTCGAGTTGCTGGTCTTAGTGTCTAGTTCCTTTAGAGTTTCGAGTTCTATTCACATTAGTCACGCAGCCGCTGCATTATTATCCCATCCGCTGTCCACCATCCCATCCACCAATTTCCACCATGTGCTACGCACTGTTTATTGTCATAATCATAGTTGAGGTCACTCACATCTTCGCCTGATCGAATCTGCATCTTATCTAGTTTGTCTTGGAAAGAGGGAGAAAAAGAAGATAAAGAAAAAAAAGAGAGAAAAAAGGAAAGAAAAAAAAAGAAAAAGAGGGAGAAGAAAAAGAAAAAAAAGGCGTGAGAAAAAAAAGAGAGAAGAAAAAAAAATTGGATCTATCTAGAATCAATCTCGTACCTGAATTCGGATTGGAATCTGTTTTGCGCACTGTTCAGTAAAACAGGTGTATCTTCCTCATACGAAGTCAGTTTTGGCTCCGTGAGTACTCAAATTGAAGATAGCGACGAGCCGCATCTAAATAGTTGCAGAAGCTAGTTCAATATTTGACACCTCAAAATCGGCTCCTAAATAGGTCTTTTTGCCCTCCGAAGTTCGTGAACACAACTTGTTCCAATTTTTCAGGCCAGTTTTAGAATTCTTTGACTCCTCATATCAACTCGGAATTGAGTGATTCTTTTTGCATTGGAAAGCTTGAGTTAGTAGCATTCTTTGAAAGAATTTATCAGAAAATTGTCTCAAACTTTTCAAGAGGAAAGTTGGAGAGAGAGTTGTTGTATATCCTGCTTGGCAGTTGTTTTTCATCATTATCTTCACTGCCGTTGTGATCTTCACTTATATCTTGCTGTCAAGAGCTACTTAGTATCCTTCATTGATGCTAGTTGTGCTACGCCGTGACCTCATTAGTGTTCTAGGCTCGCGTCTCTAGTCCGGTCTAGCCTAGGACCAGCACAGTACCGTCGTTGAGCGTTTATTCAACATTGCATCTTTGAATTGGTTATTGCTAATCTTTTGCTACCATATATAGCCAACCCAGCTCCACATATTTCTACACCGTGTATACGTACGCTCCCCTGGCAATCGCTTTACTCAATATTCGGAGTTACTTGACACCGCTGGTTGCCGATCACCGCCTGCTGCATGGTAAGAACTTGTAAGACATTGATATTTGCTTTACTGTGAGCGTTTTACCACCACATCCTAGTAGTTATAGGAACATTATTTTTGGGTTTTGTTTCTTGTTCTACTAATCATGACAGGATCCAGAGTCAATTCATGGGCTTTGTCGATCGCGGGAGACGTGCCACCACCTTTGCAAATACCACAACCGTCACGAGAGGTGCACAAACATCCAAATGCACATGATCAGGTTAATGTATCTATACCACCATTTAATGGCCGTTTTAAACCAGCTTTATATATTGAATGGGAGTTCGACATAAAAAATGCATTTGCTTCCCATAATTTCAATGAACATAAAAAGGTTAAGGTTGCGGTTGGTTCTTTCACTGGTTATGCTTTGGTTTGGTGGAGTGAATATTGTCGGTTACACCCTGATTATATACCTACTACTTGGGATGATTTGAAACTTGCCATTCGACATACTTTCGTCCCTGCTTATTATACTCGTGACATGATTAAGAAGTTGCAACACTTAAAACAAGGTAGTGAAACTGTAACAAAATATTATGATGATTTACAAACTACCTTGTTGCATTCCTCTTTAGAAGAAAGTGAAGATGATTTTATGGATAGATTTTGGGGAGGATTAAACCGTGATATTCAAAAGATATTAATTCATGAAGAGTGTTATTCTATGGACCATTTGTTTCATCTTGCTTGCAAAGCTGAACAGGAAATAAAACGACGTGTTGGCCACGAGGAGAACAAGCGCACGGTGCACATTCCAAGAGTTGATATGATTGTTCCTTCAACTACTAGGCATACTATGACAACCACATCCGTTGTTGTCAGGAATACATCACCTCCACCATGTGACACATTGATGAGGACATGACTACCTTGGATATGACCAAAAATATTGCATATATGCATATTTGTCAGGTGATTTCTAGTGCAAACTATTCAATAATCTATTTATGTTATCCAGAACAAAAATACTTCACACACTTTTGTGTTTTGTCTAATTGCAGGTGTATGGGACATTTGTACAATCCACATATGAAGATAAGGAAGAAAGAGATGTTTATTTGCTGTCCAAAAAGTTCTCTCACGTCACTTTTGGCCCAAGAGAAGATAGAGTCCAAGTCTCTCACGTTCTGAATTCAGATTCGGACTGCACAGACACACCTGACTCAAAACGCACACAAGTTTTTCATACGGACTCCGAATTGGGTGATTCTTTTTTTGTTGGAAACTAGATTTCGTGCACTTTCCAACCCAATTGGAATCACCTTCAAATTCGTCCGGAGCGTTGAGTTGTGGACGAAACAATCTGATGCTGCAGCAGAATCTGAGTCAAACTACAAGTCCAAAGGTGTTACATCACCTCCACTTGGGCCCATTGGCCTTGTACGACCTAGATTTAGTTTTAGGCTGCCTTGGGACGTCCTCCCACCTCCTTGGCCTCCACCCCTTGCTCCTATATAAGTAGATCCATCTAGTAGCTTTTCCTTGGGATTTGTTTAGTTAAAAGTTAGCCATTGCAACTTCGTGTACTTCGTTTGTGTCCAACGACCAGACCAAGACCGCTTCCGGATCCCCACCATTATCAATACCTCATATATATTTGCAATATTCAGATTGCTTTATCATATTCTTGCTCGTTCTTCGATTGCTTGCAGGAATAGACCTTCGTGGTCAGGCTGACCGTGTTTTCGGCATCGTCAGTAACCTCAGGAGATTGGTTTAGCGATTGCTAAGGCGCAACGTCGTGCACGTTTGTAGTGGGATCGTCAAAGTCGTCTCCACCAAATCGATAGTTATCATCTCATCGAAAGATCGGGACTCCCCCGCCTCTATCAAGTGGTATCAGTTTTCAGGTTGCTCGGTGAGAATTTCCAGTTTTCCTAGATTAGATTTATTTTCTTACCTATTGTCCAAGAAAAAGCCACACACAAAAAAAGTTAGATCTGTTCATCCTTTATCCAAGCCAGTCTGAGCCTTTGCAATTTTCTATTCATTGCTTGCATAGTTGAATTATCGGTTGCATCGTCGTGTCAGTTGCTAGTCTTAGCGTCTAGTTCCTTTAGAGTTTTGAGTTCTGTTCACATTAGTCACGCCGCCGCTGCATCATTATTCCTTCCGCTGTCCACCATCCCATCTATTAATTTCCACCACGTGCTACGCACTGTCATTGTCATAATCATAGTTGAGGTCATTCACATCTTCGCCTGATCCAATCTGCATCTTATCTAGTTTGTCTTGGAAAGAAAAAAAAAGATAGAAAAAAAAGAGAAAAAAAGGAAAGAAAAAAAAATAAAAAAAAGAGAGAAGAAAAAAAAATAGGATCTATCTAGAATCAATCTCGTACCTGAATTCGGATTGGAATCTGTTTTGTGCACTGTTCAGTAAAACAGGTGTATCTTCCTCATACGAAGTCCGTTTTGGCTCCGTGAGTACTCAAATTGAAGATAGCGACGAGCCGCATCTAAATAGTTGCAGAAGCTAGTTCAATATTTGACACCTCAAAATCGGCTTCTAAATAGGTCTTTTTGCCCTCCGAAGTTCGTGAACACAGCTTGTTCCAATTTTTCAGGCCAGTTTTAGAATTCTTTGACTCCTCATATCAACTCGGAATTGAGTGATTCTTTTTGCATTGGAAAGCTTGAGTTAGTAGCATTCTTTGAAAGAATTTATCAGAAAATTGTCTCAAACTTTTCAAGAGGAAAGTTGGAGAGAGAGTTGTTGTATATCCTGCTTGGCAGTTGTTTTTCATCATTATCTT
>NW_021315355.1:0-1164 GCF_002162155.2 Triticum dicoccoides | reverse complement strand
TCACATCACATGATCAATCGCTGCAAAAACAAGTTAGACGTCCTCTAATTGTTGTTGCATCTTTTACGTGGCTGCAATTGGGTTCTAGCAAGAACGTTTTCTTACCTACGAATAACCACAACGTGATTTTGTCAACTTCTATTTACCCTTCATAAGGGCCCTTTTCATCGAATCCGCTCCAACTAAAGTGGGAGAGACAGACACCCGCCAGCCACCTTATGCAACTAGTGCATGTCAGTCGGTGGAACCGGTCTCACGTAAGCGTACGTGTAAGGTTGGTCCGGGCCGCTTCATCCCACAATACCGCCGAAGCAAGAAAAGACTAGTAGAGGCAAGTAAGATGACAAAATCCACGCCCACAACAAAATTGTGTTCTACTCGTGCAAAGAGAACTACGCATAGACCTAGCTCTGATACCACTGTTGGGGAACGTTGCAGAAAATTAAAATTTTTCCTACGGTTTCACCAAGATCCATCTATGAGTTCATCTAAGCAATGAGTCAAGGGAGAGAGTTTGCATCTACATACCACTTGTAGATCACGAGCGGAAGCTAGCCAAGGGGATGGTGATGATGGAGTCGTACTCGAACGTGATTCGGATCACCGATGTCCAAGTGCTGAACGGACAGCACCTCCGCGTTCAACACACGTACGGGATGGGAGACGTCTCCTCCTTCTTGATCCAGCAAGGGGGAAGGAGAGGTTGAGGAAGATTGCTCCAACGGCAGCACGACGGCGTGGTGTAGTTGGTGTAGCAGTACTCCGACAGGGCTTCGCCAAGCATATACGGAGGAGGAGAGGTGTTGGGGAGGGGAGGGGCTGCGCCTTGGCTTGTGTTAAGCTCCCATGCGCCTCCCCACTATATATAGGGGTGGAGGGGCTGGTTTCTTGCCCTCCAAGTCCATTGGGGCGTTGGCCAAGGTGGGAGGAAAGAAATCCCATCATTTCCTTCCCCACCGATTGTTATCCCCCCTTTTTAGGGATCTTGATCTTATCCCTTCGGGATATGATCTTATTCCTTCTAAGGGGGGATCTTGGTGCGCCTTGACCAGGGGTGTGGGGCCTTTCCCCCACTACTCACGTTCATGTGGGTCCCCCCATGCAGGTGGGCCCCACTCCGGAACCTTCTAGAACCTTCCCGGTACAATACCGAAAAATCCCGAA
>NW_021315354.1:0-1301 GCF_002162155.2 Triticum dicoccoides | reverse complement strand
GCAGGCGAGGACCAACTTTAGTCAGGATAAGTGTACCCGATGTTACCCTTCAAAATGGCCAATTGTTGGCGCCCTTCCCGCTCAATATTTGGGAAGAGGCCCAGGGCCTTTGCCTATAAATAGGACTAGCCACCCCCAGATGAGATAAAAGAGAGAGACCAAGGGGAGAAGAAGAGATCATCAGGAAGAGAGAGAGACCAAGGGGAGAAGAAGAGATCATCAGGAAGAGAGAGAGATCAGATCGGCCAATCCAGAAACAAGCTGGGATCGGATCGAGTAGCATCACACAGAGAGAGAGAGAAGGGTGACTGAACTCCTCCTAGCAGTTCATCGCCCCAGCCAAGAACAGACCCTCGCGAGGCTGTTCTTCCTTGTATTGCTCATCATCATCAGCCCAAGAGGCTATCCACCAAACCACACTAGAGTAGGGTATTACACCACAACGGTGGCCCGAACCAGTATAAACCCTGTGTCTCTTGTGTTGTTCTTTCCATAGCTTACATCTTGGCGAGGCGGTGGGGTGCAGGTAGGTAGAAGGCGAAATCTCCGCGCGCACCCCAGTGTTCGAACCTCAAGGGTCTGCCAGAACCCGAAATCCGACAGCCGGCGCTATAATCCATCGAGAAACGAAACCGGCAGAACCACACCCCAGTGAAGGCGAGCCCCGGCATCGGCCGGCGGCGTCGGTGACGCTAGAGCCCTAGACGGGTCTAATGCATCTGTTTTTTAAGACAATACTGCGTCTGGTGCTGTGGAAGTGAGGAGACGGAAAAGCAACAGGAAGTGCTCGTGGGCTGGAACGGCCAGATGGACTCAATTAGGCCTTTACATTTTGTCCAATCACTATTCTAACAGATCGGGAAGACCAAAGTGGGCCTAGCAAATGTAAATATCGCATCGAGCAACCTTTAGGGTACGCTCAAATGTCAAAGTCCAAAATAAAATACTGAGTGTAACCTTATTTCTAACGTTTACAATAATTAATTAAAAAAAGTCTTACATAATGGCATATGGATCAGGTTATATCTAAATTTTCCCCCGGTGCAACGCACGGGCATTTGTACTAGTAATATAACTAAATTAGTAGTGTGCCAAAATAATTGTGGCACTGGCCTAATTAGTAATACTAATTTAGGTGCTAATTTGGTTTTAATAAAACTAAAATAAAAGAAACTATAAATGAAAAGAGTAAAGAAATAAAGAAAAACAGAAAAGGAAAAAAAAGAAAACAAAACAAAACAAAAAAGGGGGGGAGGCCCCAACCCCCACCTGGACCTCGACCACCCGATAGGCCCAACCCA
>NW_021315353.1:0-1265 GCF_002162155.2 Triticum dicoccoides | reverse complement strand
GCATCTCCACAACACTCGACCCAAAATAGGAAGAAGCGCTCATCCAGTTCCTCCGTGAGAACTGGGACATTTTTGCATGGAAGCCCGCTGACATGCCAGGTGTTCCCAGGGGACTGGCTGAGCATCGCCTAAGAGTCGACTCATCTGCAAAACCAGTCAAAGAGCATCTTCGGTGGTCCGCCGTCCAGAAGAGAAAAGCCATTGGTGAAGAAGTGGCTCGACTGTTGGCGGCAGGATTTATCCGAGAGATATACCACTCCGAGTGGCTCGCTAATGTCGTCATGGTTCCTAAGAAGGACAAGTCGCTCCGAATGTGCATTGATTTCAAGCACATCAACCGGGCCTGCCCGAAAGATCATTTTCCTCTCCCTCGCATAGATCAAATTGTTGACTCGACCGCGGGATGCGAGAGGCTATCTTTTTTAGATGCCTACTCCGGGTACCACCAGATCCGTCTGTACAGACCCGACGAGGTAAAAACAGCTTTCATCACTCCATTCGGGTGCTTCTGTTATATCACCATGCCATTCGGCCTCAAGAATGCCGGAGCCACATTTATGCGAATGATTCAGAAGTGTCTACTCACTCAAATCAGTCGGAATGTGGAAGCATATATGGATGATATTGTTGTCAAATCACGAAAAGGTTCCGACCTGCTCGCTGATCTCGCCGAAACATTTGCCAACCTCAGAAGATATGATATCAAGCTCAATCCATCAAAGTGCACATTTGGAGTTCCTGGTGGCAAGTTACTCGGTTTTCTCGTTTCCGAACGGGGAATCGACGCTAACCCAGAAAAAATTGGCACTATTCTCCGAATGAAACGCCCTGTGCGAGTGCACGATGTCCAGAAGCTTACTGGATGCTTGGCCGCATTAAGTCGATTCATCTCACGACTCGGTGAAAAGGCATTGCCTCTTTACCGACTGATGAAGAAGACAGACAAGTTCGAGTGGACTCCAGAAGCTGATGCAGCGTTTGCCGAGCTCAAAACTCTGCTCTCCACCCAGCCGGTGCTTGCTGCTCCAATCAGCAAAGAGCCTCTGTTGCTCTATATCGCAGCCACAGGACAAGTCGTCAGTACTGTGCTAACGGTCGAGCGGGAAGAAGAAGGAAAAGCTCTCAAAGTTCAGCGCCCAGTGTATTATTTGTCTGAAGTCTTGACTCCATCCAAGCAGAGATATCCTCATTATCAGAAGCTTGTGTATGGAATATACATGACCACAAAGAAGGTTGCTCATTATTTCTCTGATCATTCCATCACA
>NW_021315352.1:0-1305 GCF_002162155.2 Triticum dicoccoides | reverse complement strand
AAGGTATGAAGTTAAGACTTAAAGCTCGACCATGGCAGAATAGAGAGAAAGGAATGAAGGTCGTCCCCTATGCTTAAGACATAGGCTCTACAGTATGCTATGCTGTGTACCGCACCTGAAGTGTGCTTTACCATGAGTCAGTCAAGGGGTACAAGAGTGATCCAAGAATGGATCACAGGACAGCGGTCAAAGTTATCCTTAGTAACTAGTGGACTAAGGAATTTTCTCAATTATGGAGGTGGTAAAAGAGTTCGTCGTAAAGGGTTACGTCGATGCAAGCTTAACACCTATCCGGATAGCTCTGAGTAGAGATACCGGATACGTATAATGGAGCAACAATTTAGAATAGCTCCAAGTAGAACAGTTATTTGGAATAGCTCCAAATAGAATGTGGTAGCTGCATCTAGGAGATGACATAGAGATTTGTAAAGCACACACGGATCTGAAAGGTTCAGACCCTTTGACTATAACCTCTCTCACAAGCATAACATGATCAAACCCAGAACTCATCGAGTGTTAATCACATGGTAAATGTGAACTAGATTATTGACTCTAGTAAACTCTTTGGGTGTTAGTCACATGGGGATGTGACCTTGAGTGTTAATCACATATCGATGTGAACTAGATTATTGACTCTAGTGCAAGTGGGAGACTGTTGGAAATATGCCCTAGAGGCAATAATAAATTGATTATTATTATATTTCCTTGTTCATGATAATCGTTTATTATCCATGCTAGAATTGTATTGATAGAAAACTCAGATACATGTGTGGATACATAGACAACACCATGTCCCTAGTAAGCCTCTAGTTGACTAGCTCGTTAATCAATAGATGGTTACGGTTTCCTGACCATGGACATTGGATGTCGTTGATAACGGGTCACATCATTAGGAGAATGATGTGATGGACAAGACCCAATCCTAAGCCTAGCACAAGATCATGTAGTTCGTATGCTAAAGCTTTTCTAATGTCAAGTATCATTTCCTTAGACCATGAGATTGTGCAACTCCCGGATACCGTAGGAGTGCTTTGGGTGTGCCAAACGTCACAATGTAACTGGGTGGCTATAAAGGTACACTACGGGTATCTCTGAAAGTGTCTGTTGGGTTGGCACGAATCGAGATTGGGATTTTGTCACTCCGTGTAAACGGAGAGGTATCTCTGGGCCCACTCGGTAGGACATCATCATAATGTGCACAATGTGACCAAGGGGTTGATCACGGGATGATGTGTTACGGAACGAGTAAAGAGACTTGCCGGTAACGAGATTGAACAAGGTATCGGTATACCGACGATCGAATCT
>NW_021315350.1:0-1050 GCF_002162155.2 Triticum dicoccoides | reverse complement strand
TCTAATTGTTGTTTGCATGTTTTACGTGGCTGCTATGGGTTTCTAGCAAGAACGTTTCTTACCTACGCAAAACCACAACGTGATATGCCAATTGCTATTTACCCTTCATAAGGACCCTTTTCATCGAATCCGTTCCGACTAAAGTGGGAGAGACTGGCACCCGCTAGCCACCTTATGCACCAAGTGCATGTCAATCGGTGGAACCTGTCTCACGTAAGAGTACGTGTAAGGTCGGTCCGGGCCGCTTCATCCCACAATACCGTCGAAACAAGATTGGACTAGTAACGGTAAGCATATTGAACAACATCAACGCCCACAACTACTTTGTGTTCTACTCGTGCAAAGAATCTACGCAATAGACCTAGCTCATGATGCCACTGTTGGGGAACGTAGCAGAAATTCAAAAATTTTCCTACGTAACACCAAGATCTATCTATGGAGAGACCAGAAACGAGTAGAAAGGGGGAGGAGAGTGCATCTACATACCCTTGTAGATCGCTAAGCGGAAGCGTTCAAGTGAACGGGGTTGATGGAGTCGTACTCGTCGTGATTCAGATCACCGATGATCAAGTGCCGAACGGACGGCACCTCCGCGTTCAACACACGTACAGCCCGGTGACGTCTCCCACGCCTTGATCCAGCAATGAGAGAGGGAGAGGTTGAGGAAGACTCCATCTAACAGCAGCACAACGGCGTGGTGGTGATGGAGGAGCGTGGCAATCCTGCAGGGCTTCGCCAAGCACCTACGGGAGAGGAGGAGGTGTCACGGGAGGGAGGGAGGTGCCAAGGGCTCAGGTGTGGATGCCCTCCCTCCCCTCCACTATATATAGGGGCAGGGGAGAGGGGGGAGGCGCAGCCTTGCCCCCTACTGCAAGAAAGGGGTGCGGCTAAGGAGGGGGGAGGAGTCCATCCTCCCCAAGGCACCTCGGAGGTGCCTTCCCCCTTTAGGACTCTCCCCTTTTTCCTTTATCTTGGCGCATGGGCCTCTAGGGGCTGGTGCCCTTGGCCCATGTAGGCCAAGGCGCACCCCCTACAGCCCATGTGGCCCCC
>NW_021315349.1:0-880 GCF_002162155.2 Triticum dicoccoides | reverse complement strand
AAGGAGCCCAGGTTTCACAAGAAGACCAGGCACATCAAGCGTCGTTTCAACTCCATCCGTGAAAATGTTCAAGATGGAGACATAGAGATTTGCAAAGTGCACACGGATCTGAATGTCGCAGATCCGCTGACTAAACCTCTCTCGCGTGCAAAACATGATCAACACCAGAACTCTATGGGTGTTCGATTCATCACAATGTAACTAGATTGGTGACTCTAGTGCAAGTGGGAGACTGTTGGAAATATGCCCTAGAGGCAATAATAAAAGTATTATTATATTTCATTGTTCATGATAATTGTCTTTTATTCATGCTATAACTGTATTATCCGGAAATCGTAATACACGTGTGAATACTTAGACCACACAATGTCCCTGGTAAGCCTCTAGTTGACCAGCTCGTTGTGATCAACAGATAGTCATGGTTTCCTGACTATGGGCATTGGATGTCATTGATAACGGGATCACATCATTAGGAGAATGATGTGATGGACAAGACCCAATCCTAAGCATAGCATAAAAGATTGTGTAGTTCGTTTTGCTAGAGCTTTGCAAGTGTCAAGTATCTCTTCCTTCGACCATGAGATCGTGTAACTCCCGGATACCGTAAGAATGCCTTGGGTGTACCAAACGTCACAACGTAACTGGGTGACTATAAAGGTACATTACAGGTATCTCCGAAAGTAGCTGTTGGGTTGACACGGATCGAGACTGGGATTTGTCACTCCGTATGACGGAGAGGTATCTCTGGGCCCACTCGGTAATGCATCATCATATTGAGCTCAATGTGACCAAGGTGTTGGACACGGGATCATGCATTACGGTACGAGTAAAGTGACTTGCCGGTAACGAGACTGAACAAGGTATTGGGATACCGACGATC
>NW_021315348.1:0-1194 GCF_002162155.2 Triticum dicoccoides | reverse complement strand
GAGGGTAGATATGTTCCTGATATATATCTTACTTGGGAGTTAGAAACTGAACAACGATTTACATGTTTACAATATCCTGAGGAGAGACGAGTTGCTGCTGCTGTTTGTGCTTTCACTAGTTTTGCATGTGTATGGTGGTCTGAACATTGTAGATTGTATCCTATTCCAACTACTTGGGCTGCTTTGAAAACTGCTATGCGTACGCGTTGGGTTCCACCATATTATCAACGTGAATTGCTTCAAAAATTGCAGCGTTTAAGACAAGGAAAAAATTCTGTAGAAGAATATTATCAGGAATTACAAACTGGCATGATTAGATGTGGTATTGTTGAGGAGAATGAAGCTATGCTTGCACGTTTTCTGGGTGGATTAAATAGAGAGATTCAGACCATTCTAGACTACAAGGAGTATACTAATATCACTCGTTTATTCCATCTTGCTTGTAAAGCTGAACGTGAAGTGCAAGATCGACAAGCATTGGGGCGAACTAACTTTTCTGCAGGCCGACCTTCATCATGGACACCACGTGCATCTTCTACTTCAACTGCACCAGCACCTCCATCCGGTGCCACCTCCAGCCGTGATACAAGAAAACAGGCACAACCACCATTATCTGCCAAGAGCGCACCTGCGGGGCCTGCACAGCGTTCTTCTTCTTCCATGGCATCAACAGGGCACACAAGTGATATTATTTGTCGTCGTTGTAAGGGAGGAGGTCATTATGCGAGAGAATGCAAATCTCCGCGTGTGATGATTGCTACCGCGGATGGTGGATATGAGTCCGCTAGTGACTATGATGAAGAGACTTTGGCTCTTATTACACGTGAAGAACATGGTGGAGATGATTCTGATCATGAGACGCAATACATGGCTCCTGAAGACGCTGACAGGTATGAATGTTTAGTTGCTCAACGTGTTTTGAGTGTGCAGGTCACACAAGCTGAGCAAAATCAGAGGCACAATTTGTTCCATACCAAGGGAGTTGTGAAGGAACGTTCTGTGCGCGTCATAATAGACGGAGGGAGCTGCAACAACTTGGCTAGCATGGAGATGGTGGAGAAGCTTTCTCTCACCACAAGACCACATCCACATCCTTACTACATCCAATGGTTCAACAACAGCGGCAAGGTTAAGGTAACACGTACTGTTCGTGTGCATTTTAGTATCTCTACATATGCTGATTATGTTGATTGT
>NW_021315347.1:0-769 GCF_002162155.2 Triticum dicoccoides | reverse complement strand
GACCAGTCAGTCTAGAGGGCATTATAAATTAATAAAAAATTCAAAAAAATATAAAACCTTTAAAACCCACCTTTGTTTGTGCAATAAATCATGTATGCCAAAGATGAGGTCATTTGGAGGTGGTCGAAAAAATGACCGCATTCCGGAGGGGCCATTTGGTCTAACTTAAGCCAGTTTTTGAACAAATGTGATTTTTCCCACCACCTCCAAATCACACAAACTATCTTGAACATGGTGACCCACATGTGCCAATCATGGCTATGAAAGGAAATTTGGAAAAATAATATTTTACAATACCCCCATGAGGTATAGACCGATGTTTCGACCAGTCAGTCTAGAGGGAATTATAAATTAATTATAAAATTTAAAAAATCTAAGACCTTGGAAACCCACCTTTGTTTGTGCAATAGATCATGTGTACCAAAGTTTAGGTCATTTGGAGGTGGTCGAAAAAATGACCGCATTCCGGAGGGGCCATTTGGTCTTCTAACTTAAGCCAGTTTTTGAACAAATGTAATTTTTCCCACCACCTCCAAATCACACAAACTTTCTTGAAAATGGTGACCCACATGTGCCAATCATGGCTATGAAAGAAAATTTGGAAAAATAATTTTTTACAATGCCCCCCTGAGGTATAGACCAATGTTTTGACCAGTTAGTCTTAAGGGCATTATGAATTAATAAAAAAATCAAAAAATATAAAAACTTGGAAACCCACCTTTGTTTGTGCAATAGATGATGTGTGCCCAAGTTGAGGTCATTTGGAGGG
>NW_021315346.1:0-2777 GCF_002162155.2 Triticum dicoccoides | reverse complement strand
CTCTCTCTCTCTCTCTCTCTGATGTGATCTCTCTAAATGATAAGATTTGATGTGATCTCTCTCTCCCCCTTTGACATCAATTTCCAAGAAGGGTTTGATCCTTGAGTCACAACACAAAGCATTTATAAAAATGTGATGCTTGTAGAGGACAAGATTCATTGAGTGGAGCTGGATCAGAAGAAACACAGAATAAGTGGCAAACTGTTTTTCCTGTTGTGAAATCGGTGGCACCGAGTGGTATGCTTCTGTTGTACTGAAAGGTTTCGGTTGGACCGAGAACAACAAATCGGTGTAACCAAGTTCATCGCAGAGAAAACACTTCTCACCTCAGCTCACTAGACTAGTAAGATCTCTCAAAGATTTGCAAGGAATTGATTGAATGATATGCAATGAATTGGATGCAGAAAATACAGAGCAACCAGAAAGAAATCTAGATGAAGTTTTTTTTGAAAGGGGAAACAAATATGCATGAGACGAATGCAAAAAAAACACAGAAAAGAACACAAGAGAACTTCTTCTAGAGATGGTCGGCGACAAAGTCGCCTATGTTAGAGTATATTGACTTAGGAGTCAAGTGAGATCACTTGATCATAGGTCATACTCATCGTTTAAGCTCAAAATGGGGTTGCCATTTTTCGTTTAAGCATCTTGATGTATTCACATCTTGTCGAGTTGCTTTAGCTCATGACTTGGAGTAAAGCTCCTCTAAGATGGAATAACATACCTTGGTTGGTGGTGTTGACCATGTAGTTGAACTTGTGTGGGTTGCTCAAGGTTGATGTAGCTCATCAAGAGTTGGGAGCACCACTTGGAATTTGAGTTCACCTACCTACATGGGTTAGTTTTTGCAAGGAAGAGCACTTGTGTATCCAAAAATGACAATCATGAAGCTCAACATAGAATTTGTCAAAGGATATGTTTGAATGGTTCCGTGCTTCCTTGTCTTCAACCACCATAGTGTAGAAACTTGGTGATGTAGAGATTGTTCAAGATGTGACTAGGTTACAATCTCATGGAATTTTATTCAACCAAGCACCTACATGGGTTAGATAACATGCAAGATACAAATATATCCAAGACATAAGATTTTCATCATAAGAGAAATATCAAGGATTAGTCATAAGCTCATGTCTTGCATGTATCCAATGGAGTTTCTACTCCAAGTTTGAAGCATCAATGATGTTCAATTCTCCTCTTAACCTGCAAAACACTTTCTCATCAAGAGGTTTAGTGAATATATCTGCTAATTGCTTTTTGGTGCGAACATGCTTAAGATTAATGTCACCCTTAGCAACATGATCTCGAATGAAATGATGACGAACTTCAATATGCTTAGTTCGAGAATGTTGTACGGGATTATGACCAATTTTGATAGCACTTTCATTGTCACAAAGAAATGGAACATGTTTCACATATATCCCATAATCTTTAAGAGTTTGGGTCATCCAAAGTAATTGAGCACAACATGAACCGGCGGCAATGTATTCCGCTTCGGCGGTGGATAAGGATACCGAGTTTTGTTTCTTGGAAGACCAAGACACAAGAGATCTACCAAGAAATTGACAAGTACCCGAAGTGGACTTTCTATCAACCTTGTCTCCAGCATAGTCTGAGTCGGAGTAGCCAACAAGATCGAAAGAGGCCCTCTTAGGATACCAAATGCCAAAATTTGGTGTATGGATTAAGTATCTCACTATCCTTTTCACGGCCTTAAGATGACATTCTTTAGGAGCAGCTTGATATCGTGCACACATGCACACACTTAGCATGATATCGGGACGTGAAGCACATAGATATAACAGTGAACCAATCATAGAGCGATAAACCTTTTTAATCAACCCATCCTCCGAGGACTTTGAGTGAAAATCAGCAAGTGAGGAAAAACCCAAACCCAAACACCCACAAACCCAAAGTGATTGAGCATCACTGAAGAGATTGATCCTGTGTGGATCCGACGCTTGTTACCTTTGAAGACTGTGCTTCTTCCACACGGTTAGGCGTCATGGTCTAGAGCATCCAAGAGGAATTGTGGATCGCCGAGTGACCGAAGTCTGTGAAGGTTTGGAAGTCGCCTGAAGACTTACCACGAGTGTTTGGACGAGGTCTGTGTGACCTTAGTTCAAGGAGAATACGGTGAGGACTTGGTGTCCTGAGCTGCGTGCTCAGTGACTGGGTGTCCAGGACTGTGTGTCCTCGAGTTTCAATACTCAGCCACTCGAACCAGACGTACAACTGAGATAGCAGTTGGAACTGGTCTACCAAATCATTGTCTTCACCAACCCTACTGGTTCTATTTCCTCAACTCTTTCATTTCCTCATTACTGTGTTGAGTGATTGTTCATATCTGTGTTTGAAGACTTTGACTGAAGACTTTCTCAATTTCCTCAGTTCAATTTCTTCAGTCTGTTTGTCTTCATCTTGTGTTATCCTGTGTTTACGCTTTCTGTACTCTGTGTTTGTCTTCATTTCATCATGATGACTATGTGTGTATTCTGTCATGCTTACTTCTGAGTACTTATTCCGCTGCAAGTAGTTCTTCGCTAAGGAATTTCCTCACCGGCAAATTCCTCAGTGAAGAATTCATAAAAATCGCCTATTCACCCCCCCCCCTCTAGTCGATATAACGCACTTTCAGGCCCCCCTTTTACATGCAAGTGACTTGCATAGAAAGGAGTGGCTGGCTCCGAGGGGGTACCTAGGAGGTGTTGCGCCTTACAGCATGCAGCGCGACATCACCGCGAGGTGTCGGCGAAGCCTCTCATGGTCCTGCCTCCGGA
>NW_021315345.1:0-1386 GCF_002162155.2 Triticum dicoccoides | reverse complement strand
TTGAGTGGGCCTAGTCTGAATTATTCTACTTATGATAAAGAATTGTATGCTCTTGTTCGGACTTTAGAAACATGGCAACATTATTTATGGCCCAAAGAATTTGTTATACATTCTGATCATGAATCTTTGAAACATATTAAAAGTCAAGCTAAACTGAATCGTAGACATGCTAAATGGGTTGAATTCATTGAGACTTTCCCTTATGTCATTAAACACAAGAAGGGAAAAGAAAATGTTATTGCTGATGCATTGTCTCGTCGCTATACTATGCTTTCACAACTTGACTTCAAAATATTTGGTTTGGAGACCATCAAAGATCAATATGTGCATGATGTTGATTTTAAAGATGTAATGCAGAATTGTAAAGAAGGAAGAATGTGGAACAAGTTTGTTGTTAACGATGGATTTGTGTTTCGTGCTAACAAGCTATGCATTCCAGCTAGCTCCGTTCGTCTTTTGTTGTTGCAGGAGGCGCATGGAGGAGGATTAATGGGACACTTTGGTGTGAAGAAGACGGAGGACGTACTTGCTACACATTTCTTTTGGCCAAAGATGAGACGGGATGTTGAGCGTTTTATTGCTCGCTGCACTACATGTCAAAAAGCGATGATGCTGTTAATGTTGCTGATTTGTTCTTTCGTCAAATTGTTCGCTTGCGTGGTGTGCCAAATACTATTATTTCAGATCGTGATACTAAATTTCTTAGCCACTTTTGGAGATGTTTATGGGCTAAGTTGGGGACTAAACTGCTTTTTAGTACTACTTGTCACCCCCAAACTGATGGACAAACTGAAGTAGTCAATAGAACATTGTCTACTATGCTTAGGGCTGTTTTGAAGAATAATAAGAAAATGTGGGAGGAATGCTTGCCTCATATTGAATTTGCTTATAATCATTCATTGCATTCTACTACTAAGATGTGCCCTTTTGAAGTTGTGTATGGTTTCCTACCTCATGCACCTATTGATTTGTTGCCTCTTCCATCTTCGGAGAAGGTTAATTTTGATGCTAAACAACGTGCTGAATTGATTTTAAAAATGCATGAGTTAACTAAGGAAAACATTGAGCGCATGAATGCTAAATATAAACTTGCTGGAGATAAGGGTAGAAAACATGTTGTGTTTGCACCTGGAGATCTTGTTTGGTTACATTTGCGTAAGGATAGATTTCCTGATTTGCGCAAATCAAAGTTAATGCCACGTGCTGATGGTCCCTTTAAGGTGTTAAAGAAAATAAATGATAATGCATATAAACTTGAGCTGCCTGCAGATTTTGGGGTTAGTCCCACTTTTAACATTGCAGATTTGAAGCCTTATTTGGGTGAGGAAGATGAACTTCCGTCGAGGACGACTTCATTTCAAGAAGGGGAGGATGATGAGGACATCA
>NW_021315344.1:0-797 GCF_002162155.2 Triticum dicoccoides | reverse complement strand
CGGCCAAATATGTCAGTGTTGATGATCGACATGTAAACGCATCCCGAGGTTCGTCAATCGTGGAAATGACTCCGGGACCCCAAAACAGAGTAATAGTCCAAAAAACAGGCCAGAATCAGCCCGAACTGTGATTGTTGATGACCGATACATAAGCGCGCCTTGTTGTTCGACAACCATGGAAATCGCTTTGGGGCCCGAAAACGGTGAGTAATAATCCATGACACGGGCCAGAATCGGCTAAAACCGCGAATGTTGACGACAGACACGTAAACGCACCCGGGGTTCCTCAACCATGGAAATCACTCCGGGACCCCAAAACAGTGAGCAATTGTCCATGAAACGGGCCAGAATCAGCCAAAACTGCGAGTGTTGATGACCAACACGTAAGCACACCTTGGGGTTCAACAACTATGAAAATCGCTTCAGGACACCAAAACATTGAGTAATAGTCCACGAAACGGGTCAGAATTGGACAAAACTTTGAGAGTTGACGACAGACACATAAACGCATCCCGGGGTTCATCAATCGTGGAAATCGCTCTCGGTCCCCAAAACGCTGAGTAATAGTGCACGAAACGGACAAGAATCGGCCAAATATGTGAGTGTTGATGACCGACTTGTAAATGCACCCCGGGGTTCGTCAATCGTGGAAATGACTCTGGGACCCCAAAACAGAGTAATAGTCCAAGAACTGGGCCAGAATCGGCCAAAACTATGATTGTTGATGACCGACACGTAAGCACACCTTGGGGTTAAACAACTATGGAAATCGCTTCGGGACCCCAAAATGATGAATA
>NW_021315343.1:0-2865 GCF_002162155.2 Triticum dicoccoides | reverse complement strand
GCTGGACCTGTTAGATGAGAAACGGGACATGGCTTTGGTTCGATCAGCGGTTTATCAACAAGACCCGCAGCGTTATCACAGCCGTCGGGTTAAGACAAGAACCTTTCAAGAAGGCGACTTGGTGCTCCGGCTCATCCAGGATCAGACCGACATGCACAAGTTATCCCCACCTTGGGAAGGGCCCTTTGTGGTCAGCAAAAATCTATAGAACGGATCATACTACCTCATTGACGTTCGAGACAACTCACGCAGCTCTGAGGAGGAGACCCGGCGGCCGTGGAACATAGCTCTCCTACGGCCTTACTACACTTGAGCCATAGGCTTTTCTTATGTACATATTTCGACAATGTATATATTATGATTAATAAAATAAACCAGCATCCTTGCTATAAGCAGGGCCTCTGCTATTTTTTCTCAAATATCCTTTGAATTACATGGGGGCTTCAGCTGACAAAGCGGAGTACTGCCTGTTAAACCGGCTACCACGCCACAATACAGCTTGGGAGCTTCACACCCAAGGGGCCAAAGAGAGCCTGGATGCTATGCATAGCTCAAACATAGGCACCCAATGAGCACAACTCATCACGTTACTTGGGGGCTCTTTGTGTCAAATACCAAGGAGTTTGAAAGGACCCTTGTAGCTGGGTATCGACCAATGGCTTGGAAGCCTGGTATATTTACCTAAAACCCCGGGTTAACCTGCCTTCATCAAGTAAGCCACTCCTATCCAGGTAATCCTGGCATGACCCTCCGAACGTTTGACATTTACTCTCATTGAGACCCTGAACTTGTCAAAGTTAAAACGGTGATTGGTTAGTTGGAGGCCCATCTTAAAAGGCTTTGTCAAATGGTTTAACTCAGCGGCCTGGCAGCCCATGAAAAGCCTCGGATTTGGGCCTGGCAGCCCTTGAAAAGCCTCGACTACACGGTTTTTATTTGCATTTGTCACTTTTCGTTTGATAAATTTTATGTTAAACCGGTCTCTTTGACCTGGTATGACTTTTCAGTCATCTTATTAGCATGGTGTTTCTTAAACCGGCTTGGTTTTCAACTACAAGTTGACAGACCTTATTATCAAACCGGAGTTTGTTAACCCGGCTGGCTTTGACTACTTGTCGCCAGTTTTGATCATCTGGTGTTCATCATAACCCGGCATGACTTATTATACGCCATCAGTACATGATGAAGTTATACGAAATTCCAGATTTGGGTCTTCACCCTTATTACAATCAAAGTTGGTATACCAACTAAAGTGATATCACATCACAGGTATGAGTTATTTCATATTCCTCAAGTTTTTATTATCAATCAGGTTTTATCTTGGGCATTATGACCCATCCGGCGGTAAATCGCCCGGACAATTCTTTTTACGCAGACATAAGGATTGCATACTATGATAGATGAGCCAACATTGAAATTATCATGGCGGATCACATAAAGTATCTCCCACTGCACGATGGCAGCAGATTAAAGTATTTTTGCTACCCTATTACAAGGCGCGTAACGGCCCAAAATATGGCATTGTTCTAAATCGGACAGTTTCTGAAGTATCAACTAGATTGCCGGATCAAGCTTCATCGCCATGTTGACGCGAAGTGGATGGGTCATCTGGCGTCGGTTCAGCCTCCTCCTCCCCATCCAACGGCTGGAAGTCAGTGGTGGTCCAATCAATCCGGGTTAAGGCCTGAAAGACAACCTCTTCACTTATAAGTTCAGTCGGATCAACGTCAGGGGCGTAAGTGTGCTTACGGATTGGCGGAATAAGATTTTGCACTTCTGGAATGACAGCCTCAACCCGTTTGTTGTTAGCATCATAGAAGGACCAGTGAACTATCAAGTTCGTTTCTTCTGCCAGCTGACTTGCCAGAGGGCGCATCTCCCTCATCATACGTTTGAGGGCTTTGTTATCAAACACTGCCCCATTTTCTTGTTCATTGGGAAAGCCCTTGGCAATATCAACCGGGTCAAGATCAGCTATCCATGCTTTGGCTCGGGTAAGTGCTAACAAAGCGCCAGCCCTGGTAGCGGATCGCTTCACCTCTTCTATCTGTGTTGGCGTCATAGATAACCTGGCCAGCATGTCCTTGCACTACAAAAAAATACACTTCTGTGATGATACGTGTTTGTCACAGTAGGTCGCGTTTTTTGTCATGCATGTACATCCATGACAAATTTATGACAAAATCAAGATAGTCATACCTGTGCTGTCATAGAAGTGTTCCATGACATTACCAAAATTATCATCATGGAAGTGTCCACTTCCATGACGATAAATCGCGCGTCACAGAAGTGCTTTCATCAAGGGTGACCGACACGTGGCATCCACCGTAACGGAATACCGTTAAGCTATCGGGTCGGGTTTTGGATCCGATAACCCGTTAACAGCCCCGACCAATGGGGATTTTCGACGTGTAAAATCATCATTGGCTGGAGGAGACACGTGTCAGGTCCGCGCTGGCACAGGTGTCACTCATCCAATGGGCGAGACGCGCCTATGATATGTTGACACGTGGACCGGCCCGTCAAGTTTAAATGGGCCGGCCCAACTAAAGGCCCACAAGATTTTGCGGACCATAATGGGCCGACCCAGCTAAAGGCCCACGAGATTTTGCGGGCCATAATGGGCTGGCCCAGCTAATGGCCCACAAGATGTCGCAGGCCATAATGGGCCGGCCCAGGTAAAGGCCCACAAGATTTTTGTTTGCCATAATGGGCCGGCCTAGGTAAAGGCCCAGAAGATTCTTGCGGATCATAATGGGCCGGCCCGGCTAAAGGCCCACGAGATTTCACTGACATTAACGGGCCGGCCCAGCTATAGGCCCACAAGAATTTGAGGGCCCTAGTAGGCCGGCCCATTAACTGGCT
>NW_021315342.1:0-2865 GCF_002162155.2 Triticum dicoccoides | reverse complement strand
GCTGGACCTGTTAGATGAGAAACGGGACATGGCTTTGGTTCGATCAGCGGTTTATCAACAAGACCCGCAGCGTTATCACAGCCGTCGGGTTAAGACAAGAACCTTTCAAGAAGGCGACTTGGTGCTCCGGCTCATCCAGGATCAGACCGACATGCACAAGTTATCCCCACCTTGGGAAGGGCCCTTTGTGGTCAGCAAAAATCTATAGAACGGATCATACTACCTCATTGACGTTCGAGACAACTCACGCAGCTCTGAGGAGGAGACCCGGCGGCCGTGGAACATAGCTCTCCTACGGCCTTACTACACTTGAGCCATAGGCTTTTCTTATGTACATATTTCGACAATGTATATATTATGATTAATAAAATAAACCAGCATCCTTGCTATAAGCAGGGCCTCTGCTATTTTTTCTCAAATATCCTTTGAATTACATGGGGGCTTCAGCTGACAAAGCGGAGTACTGCCTGTTAAACCGGCTACCACGCCACAATACAGCTTGGGAGCTTCACACCCAAGGGGCCAAAGAGAGCCTGGATGCTATGCATAGCTCAAACATAGGCACCCAATGAGCACAACTCATCACGTTACTTGGGGGCTCTTTGTGTCAAATACCAAGGAGTTTGAAAGGACCCTTGTAGCTGGGTATCGACCAATGGCTTGGAAGCCTGGTATATTTACCTAAAACCCCGGGTTAACCTGCCTTCATCAAGTAAGCCACTCCTATCCAGGTAATCCTGGCATGACCCTCCGAACGTTTGACATTTACTCTCATTGAGACCCTGAACTTGTCAAAGTTAAAACGGTGATTGGTTAGTTGGAGGCCCATCTTAAAAGGCTTTGTCAAATGGTTTAACTCAGCGGCCTGGCAGCCCATGAAAAGCCTCGGATTTGGGCCTGGCAGCCCTTGAAAAGCCTCGACTACACGGTTTTTATTTGCATTTGTCACTTTTCGTTTGATAAATTTTATGTTAAACCGGTCTCTTTGACCTGGTATGACTTTTCAGTCATCTTATTAGCATGGTGTTTCTTAAACCGGCTTGGTTTTCAACTACAAGTTGACAGACCTTATTATCAAACCGGAGTTTGTTAACCCGGCTGGCTTTGACTACTTGTCGCCAGTTTTGATCATCTGGTGTTCATCATAACCCGGCATGACTTATTATACGCCATCAGTACATGATGAAGTTATACGAAATTCCAGATTTGGGTCTTCACCCTTATTACAATCAAAGTTGGTATACCAACTAAAGTGATATCACATCACAGGTATGAGTTATTTCATATTCCTCAAGTTTTTATTATCAATCAGGTTTTATCTTGGGCATTATGACCCATCCGGCGGTAAATCGCCCGGACAATTCTTTTTACGCAGACATAAGGATTGCATACTATGATAGATGAGCCAACATTGAAATTATCATGGCGGATCACATAAAGTATCTCCCACTGCACGATGGCAGCAGATTAAAGTATTTTTGCTACCCTATTACAAGGCGCGTAACGGCCCAAAATATGGCATTGTTCTAAATCGGACAGTTTCTGAAGTATCAACTAGATTGCCGGATCAAGCTTCATCGCCATGTTGACGCGAAGTGGATGGGTCATCTGGCGTCGGTTCAGCCTCCTCCTCCCCATCCAACGGCTGGAAGTCAGTGGTGGTCCAATCAATCCGGGTTAAGGCCTGAAAGACAACCTCTTCACTTATAAGTTCAGTCGGATCAACGTCAGGGGCGTAAGTGTGCTTACGGATTGGCGGAATAAGATTTTGCACTTCTGGAATGACAGCCTCAACCCGTTTGTTGTTAGCATCATAGAAGGACCAGTGAACTATCAAGTTCGTTTCTTCTGCCAGCTGACTTGCCAGAGGGCGCATCTCCCTCGTCATACGTTTGAGGGCTTTGTTATCAAACACTGCCCCATTTTCTTGTTCATTGGGAAAGCCCTTGGCAATATCAACCGGGTCAAGATCAGCTATCCATGCTTTGGCTCGGGTAAGTGCAAACAAAGCGCCAGCCCTGGTAGCGGATCGCTTCACCTCTTCTATCTGTGTTGGCGTCATAGATAACCTGGCCAGCATGTCCTTGCACTACAAAAAAATACACTTCTGTGATGATACGTGTTTGTCACAGTAGGTCGCGTTTTTTGTCATGCATGTACATCCATGACAAATTTATGACAAAATCAAGATAGTCATACCTGTGCTGTCATAGAAGTGTTCCATGACATTACCAAAATTATCATCACGGAAGTGTCCACTTCCATGACGATAAATCGCGCGTCACAGAAGTGCTTTCATCAAGGGTGACCGACACGTGGCATCCACCGTAACGGAATACCGTTAAGCTATCGGGTCGGGTTTTGGATCCGATAACCCGTTAACAGCCCCGACCAATGGGGATTTTCGACGTGTAAAATCATCATTGGCTGGAGGAGACACGTGTCAGGTCCGCGCTGGCACAGGTGTCACTCATCCAATGGGCGAGACGCGCCTATGATATGTTGACACGTGGACCGGCCCGTCAAGTTTAAATGGGCCGGCCCAACTAAAGGCCCACAAGATTTTGCGGACCATAATGGGCCGACCCAGCTAAAGGCCCACGAGATTTTGCGGGCCATAATGGGCTGGCCCAGCTAATGGCCCACAAGATGTCGCAGGCCATAATGGGCCGGCCCAGGTAAAGGCCCACAAGATTTTTGTTTGCCATAATGGGCCGGCCTAGGTAAAGGCCCAGAAGATTCTTGCGGATCATAATGGGCCGGCCCGGCTAAAGGCCCACGAGATTTCACTGACATTAACGGGCCGGCCCAGCTATAGGCCCACAAGAATTTGAGGGCCCTAGTAGGCCGGCCCATTAACTGGCT
>NW_021315341.1:0-934 GCF_002162155.2 Triticum dicoccoides | reverse complement strand
GAGCTAAGTGTGTGAACATGATTTGGTAAAGGTAGCGGTGAGAGGCCATGTAGGAGTACATGGTGGGTTGTCTCATTGCAGCCGTCCTCAGGAACTGAGTTCTGTGTTTGTGATCCATGATTCAGCTACTACCACGCATTGGGCCCGAAACCAATGGACCCTCTCGGCTTCTTAATCACCCTTGTCCTCTGTCCAGGAGTTGCAAGTAGTTTCTGGTGTTTGTAGTATGCTGGAGGCCGTGCGCAGCGCTGACCGTAGGGGTGGGCTGTGATGCAGTAGGCACGTGGCACGGTGTACCGGGCGCCCGTTTGGTGTCTCGGGAACCCTGTTCACATCGTTTGGGGCTGTGAGCGAAACTCCGGCCGGATCTCCTCATGGATGGAACCCGAATAGGCGATAAACCTGGACTAGAGACTCGAGTGTTTAGGCAGGCCGTGGCCGACACCCACGTTGGTCTTCCGCTTGAAGGTTGCCGAGTACATGTCGTGTAAACGGCGGTAAGTGGTGAGAGCGTGTGTGAAGAAGTACACCCCTGCAGGGTTAACATCATCTATTCGAATAGCCGTGTCCGCGGAAAAGGACTTCTGGGTTGCTTATATCAGTTCATAGACAAGTGAAAGTGGATACTCTAAAATACGCAAGATAAGCGTGAGTGCTATGGATGGCGTTCTCGTAGGGAGACGGGAGCGGATCCATAGTGGTGTATTGATATGGTGAATATGTGGACTCGTGTGCGCCACCTCAAAAGAGTCGCTTGCAGTCGTAGTTTAGGATAGCCACCGAGTCAAAGCTGGCTTGCTGCAGTTAAACCCCACCACCCCTTTGTTGATAATGATGCATATGTAGATAGTTCTGATGTAAGTCTTGCTGGGTACATTTGTACTCACGTTTGCCTATTTTATGTTTTTGCAGAGAGACTTCAGTCTCACTAGTA
>NW_021315340.1:0-1766 GCF_002162155.2 Triticum dicoccoides | reverse complement strand
TTAATCTATTCGAATAGCCGTGATCTTCGGTAACAGGACGACTTGGAGTTGTACCTTGACCTTATGACAACTAGAACCGGATACTTAATAAAACACACCCTTCCAAGTGCCAGATACAACCGGTGGTCGCTCTACCTCAGGGATATGAGGAGGGGATCGCCGGGTAGGATTATGCTATGAGATGCTATTTGGAGATGCTACTTGGAGGATTTCAATCTACTCTCTTCTACTTGATGCAAGACGGTGGCTGCGAGAAGCGTAGTCTTCGACAGGATTAGCTATCCCCCTCTTATTCTGGCATTCTGCAGTTCAGTCCACTGATATGGCCTCCTTACACATATACCCATGCATATGTAGTGTAGTTCCTTTGCTTGCGAGTACCTTGGATGAGTACTCACGGTTGCTTTCTTCCCCCTTTTTCCCCTTTCCTTTCTTTCTGGTTGTCGCAACCAGATGCTGGAGTCCAGGAGCCAGATGCCACCGTCGACGATGACCCCTACTACACTGGAGGTGCCTACTACTACGTGCTGCCCGCTGATGACGACCGGGAGTAGTTTAGGAGGATCCCAGGCAGGAGGCCTGCGCCTCTTTCGATCTGTATCCCAGTTTGTGCTAGCCTTCTTAAGGCAAACTTGTTTAACTTATGTCTGTACTCAGATATTGTTGCTTCCGCTGACTCGTCTATGATCGAGCACTTGTATTCGAGCCCTCGAGGCCCCTGGCTTGTATTATGATGCTTGTATGACTTATTTATGTTTTAGAGTTGTGTTGTGATATCTTCCCGTGAGTCCCTGATCTTGATCGTACACATTTGCGTGCATGATTAGTGTATGATTAAATCGGGGGCGTCACAAGTTGGTATCAGAGCCGACTGCCTGTAGGAATCCCCCGCCCACACTTCTTGGCCGAAGTCGAGTCTAGACATTACAGAAACTTTTACTAACTTGGCTGTGTGCCTTACGGGCCCACGTCGCCATCGTGTGGTACTAGGATCTTTTACTCCTCGACCTTTACTCTGGGACTCTGAACTCTTTTCTACTCGGGTTAAACGAATTTACTAACTCTGACATTAGGATCCCGTTACCACGTTCACCCCAAAGTTGGATAAGCCATAGTTATTCTGTAGGATAGCATTTTGAATAGTGCCCATGTTGTCATTTGACTCCATTGAAACATCTTTGTTTTCAGATGGAACCCGCGAGGCAGGTCGTGCGCCACACTGCGGCCATTGGTGCCTCAGGATCACCTGCTGTGCTAGCTGATATGATGACCTATCTGGGTTATCGCTGGCACCCTGAGTACACCGTCTACGAGGAGTACCAAGACTTTAACCAGGAGCAGTACCGTGCCATCGTCCACCTCTACTCTCGGGAGTATGAGTCCACTACCGTGCTGCACACCGCTCATGGTGTTGGAGTGACCATCGAGATGGCAGTCCACGATGCGGCTCATGCTGCTCTGACACGTCTTCGTGGAGAGTATCAGGCGTTGGACACTTCCCCTTTCAGACACATTCCTATCGCATCTGACGTTGGCGCGGAGGGATACTACACTGCCGCCTACTCCACCGTCACCCGAGAGCCCTTCCACCATCAGCGCCTGGTTCTGCATGCTGATGGGCTGGACCGAGCTAACAGAGCTCTTCGCCACGAGTTGTACACCACTCGTCAGCACCTTTACAGGGCTCTGACGCGGTTGCACCCCTTTGTCCGGTCTGGACAGCTGCCGCGTTCTGCGATCTACCCAGCCAGGACCGTGATGCCCCA
>NW_021315339.1:0-1006 GCF_002162155.2 Triticum dicoccoides | reverse complement strand
TGACCGAAAGATAAAGTTCCTACGATCAGATCGTGGAGGAGAATACTTAAGTCACGAATTTGGTACACACTTAAGGAAATGTGGAATCGTTTCACAACTCACGCCGCCTGGAACACCTCAGCGTAACGGTGTGTCCGAACGTCGTAATCGCACTCTATTGGATATGGTGTGATCTATGATGTCTCTTACCGATTTACTGCCATCATTTTGGGGATACGCTCTAGAGACAGCTACATTCACTTTAAATAGGGCACCGTCTAAATCCGTTGAGACGACACCGTACGAATTATGGTTTGGGAAGAAACCTAAGCTGTCGTTTCTAAAAGTTTGGGGATGCGATGCTTATGTCAAGAAATTACAACCTGAAAAGCTCGAACAAAAGTCGGAAAAATGCGTCTTCATAGGATACCGTAAGGAAACCATTGGGTATACCTTCTACTTAAGATCTGAGGGCAAGACCTTTGTTGCCAAGAATGGATCCTTTCTGGAAAAAGAGTTTCTCTCGAAAGAAGTAAGTGGGAGGAAAGTAGAACTCGATGAAGTACTACCTCTTGAACCGGAAAGTAGTACAGCTCAGGAAAATGTTCATGTGGTGCCTACATCAACTGGAGAGGAAATTAATGATGATGATCAAGGTACTTCGGATTAAGTTGCTACAGAACCTCGTAGGTCCACAAGGACATGTTCCACACCAGAGTGGTATGGCAACCCTGTCCTGGAAATCATGTTGTTAGACAACGGTGAACCTTCGAACTATGAAGAAGCGATGGCGGGCCCAGATTCCAACAAATGGCTTGAAGCCATGCAATCCGAGATAGAATCCATGTATGAAAACAAAGTATGGACTTTGACAGACTTGCCCGATGATCGGCGAGCGATAGAAAACAAATGAATCTTTAAGAAGAAGACGGACGCGGATGGTAATATTACCGTCTATAAAGCTTGACTTGTCGCTAAGGGTTATCGACAAGTTCAAAGGGTTGACTACGATGAGACATTCTCTCCC
>NW_021315338.1:0-2225 GCF_002162155.2 Triticum dicoccoides | reverse complement strand
TATTTTTGTGTACTTGTGTGCGAGTTAATTCCATGTGCAGTAAATTCGAAGGAATTTTCAGACATATTGGTGTCAAGGCATGTGCACATGCATGGAGTACATGCCATGGCATTTTAATTCCAAAAAATAAAAAATGACCTGAAAAACATGAAACCTTGCTTCATTTAATGTTATGCCACCAAGATGATGTGCTAAAGAAATTGGCATGCTTGCCGAAAGTTTGGACACACATCCCTCACAAATCAGAGCAACTCGCTAGAAGGTTCGCGGTTTTGAGAGGAAACAATGCATGTTTGATGACGAACGGGAGATTGCTTCCTCTTACGGTCTTGAATTTTTTTTCAATGTCTAACATGCACTACTACAACTTTAATGTGAAATTTTGGAAAATTCTAGGGATCATTTGACCTTTTAAAGACATTTAAGTGATTTTCTAAGCATTTAATGACCGTAATTCAAATTTGAACTACATCTACATGCAACGCCTAACCAAAACATTTTGAAAAATCACATATGTGTACTTGTGTGTGAGTTAATTCCATGTGCAATAAATTAGAAAGAATTGTCAAACATATTTGTTTCACGACACGGACACATGAATACGTATGCATGGAGTGACATGGCATTTTAATTCAAAAAAATAGAAAAATGATGAGAAACACATGAAACCTTGGTTGATATAATGTCATGCCACCAAGATAATGTGGTAAAGAAATTGGCATGTTTGACGAACGTTTGGACATGCACCCCTCACAAACCGGAGCAACTCACTAGAAGCTTAATTGTTCCGAGAGGGAACAATGCATGTTTGATGACGAACGGGAGATAGCTTCCTCTTACGGCCTTCAATTTTTTCCTACGTTTAACATGCACTAATACAACTGTCATGTGAAAATTTGGTAAATTTGAGGTGTCATTTGACCTTTTAAAGACATTTAAGTGATTTTCTAACCATTTAATGGTCGTAATTCAAATTTGAACTACATCTACATGCAATGCCTAAACATAACGGTTTCAAAAATCATATTTTTGTTTACTTGTGTGCGAGTTAATTCCATGTGCAGTAAATTCAAAGGAATTTTCAGACATATTGGTGTCAAGGCATGTGCACATGCATGGAGTACATGCCATGGCATTTTAATTCCGAAAAAATAAAAAATGACCTGAAAAACATGAAACCTTGCTTCATTTAATGTTATGCCACCAAGATGATGTGCTAAAGAAATTGGCATGCTTGCCAAAAGTTTGGACACACATCCCTCACAAATCAGAGCAACTCGCTAGAAGGTTCGCGGTTTTGAGAGGAAACAATGCGTGTTTGATGACGAACGGGAGATTGCTTCCTCTTACGGTCTTGAATTTTTTTTCAATGTCTAACATGCACTACTACAACTGTAATGTGAAATTTTGGAAAATTCTAGGGATCATTTGACCTTTTAAAGACATTTAAGTGATTTTCTAAGCATTTAATGACCGTAATTCAAATTTGAACTACATCTACATGCAACGCCTAACCAAAACATTTTGAAAAATCACATATGTGTACTTGTGTGTGAGTTAATTCCATGTGCAATAAATTAGAAAGAATTGTCAAACATATTGGTCTCACGACACGGACACATGAATACGTATGCATGGTGTGACATAGCATTTTTATTCAAAAAATAGAAAAATGATGAGAAACACATGAAACCTTGGTGATATAATGTCATGCCACCAAGATGATGTGCTAAAGAAATTGGCATGCTTGCCGAAAGTTTGGACACACATCCCTCACAAATCGGAGCAACTCGCTAGAAGGTTCGCGGTTTCGAGAGGAAACAATGCATGTTTGATGACGAACGGGAGATTGCTTCCTCTTACAGTCTTGAAACTTTTTTTCAACGTCTAACATGCACTACTACAACTGTAATGTGAAATTTTGGAAAATTCTAGGGATCATTTGACCTTTTAAAGACATTTAAGTGATTTTCTAACCATTTAATGGCCGTAATTCTAATTTGAACTACATCTACATGCAACTCCTAACCAAAACATTTTGAAAAATCATATATGTGTACTTGTGTGTGAGTTAATTCCCTGTGCAATAAATTAGAAAGAATTGTCAAACATATTTGTTTCACGACACGGACACATGAATACGTATGCATGGAGTGACATGGCATTTTAATTCAAAAAAATAGAAAAATGATGAGAAACACATGAAACCTTGGTTGATATAATGT